>NC_079441.1:629207-646707 GCF_903798145.1 Danio aesculapii
GTGATGCGGGTTGGTCAGTGTGATGTGATGCGGGTTGGTCAGTGTGATGTGATGCGGGTTGGTCAGTGTGATGTGATGCGGGCTGGTCAGTGTGATGTGATGCGGGTTGGTCGGTGTGATGTGATGCGGGTTGGTCGGTGTGATATGATGCGGGTTGGTCAGTGTGATGTGATGCAGGTTTGGTAGTGTGATGTGATGCGGGTTGGTCGGTGTGATGTGATGCGGGTTGGTCAGTGTGATGTGATGCGGGTTGGTCAGTGTGATGTGATGCGGGTTGGTCGGTGTGATATGATGCGGGTTGGTCAGTGTGATGTGATGCAGGTTTGGTAGTGTGATGTGATGCGGGTTGGTCAGTGTGATGTGATGCGGGTTGGTCAGTGTGATGTGATGCGGGTTGGTCGGTGTGATGTGATGCGGGTTGGTCAGTGTGATGTGATGCGGGTTGGTCGGTGTGATGTGATGCGGGTTGGTCAGTGTGATGTGATGCGGGCTGGTCGGTGTGATGTGATGCGGGTTGGTCAGTGTGATGTGATGCGGGTTGGTCAGTGTGATGTGATGCGGGCTGGTCAGTTTGATGTGATGCGGGCTGGTCTGTGATGTTATGCTGGTTGGTCGGTGTGATGTGATGCGGGTTGGTCGGTGTGATGTGATGCGGGCTGGTCGGTGTGATGTGATGCGGGCTGGTCGGTGTGATGTTATGCTGGTTGGTCGGTGTGATGTGATGCGGGTTGGTCAGTGTGATGTGATGCGGGTTGGTCGGTGTGATGTGATGCGGGTTGGTCAGTGTGATGTGATGCGGGTTGGTCGGTGTGATGTTATGCTGGTTGGTCGGTGTGATGTGATGCGGGTTGTTCGGTGTGATGTGATGCGGGTTGGTCGGTGTGATGTGATGCGGGTTGGTCGGTGTGATGTGATGCGGGTTGGTCAGTGTGATGTGATGCGGGTTGGTCAGTGTGATGTGATGTGGGCTGGTCAGTGTGATGTGATGCGGGTTGGTCGGTGTGATGTGATGCGGGTTGGTCAGTGTGATGTGATGCGGGTTGGTCGGTGTGATGTTATGCTGGTTGGTCGGTGTGATGTGATGCGGGTTGGTCAGTGTGATGTGATGCGGGTTGGTCAGTGTGATGTGATGCGGGTTGGTCAGTGTGATGTGATGCGGGTTGGTCAGTGTGATGTGATGCGGGCTGGTCAGTGTGATGTGATGCGGGTTGGTCGGTGTGATGTGATGCGGGTTGGTCGGTGTGATATGATGCGGGTTGGTCAGTGTGATGTGATGCGGGCTGGTCTGTGATGTCATGCGGGTTGGTCGGTGTGATGTGATGCGGGTTGGTCGGTGTGATGTGATGCGGGTTGGTCGGTGTGATGTCATGCGGGCTGGTCGGTGTGATATGATGCGGGTTGGTCAGTGTGATGTGATGCGGGTTGGTCAGTGTGATGTGATGTGGGCTGGTCAGTGTGATGTGATGCGGGTTGGTCGGTGTGATGTGATGCGGGTTGGTCAGTGTGATGTGATGCGGGTTGGTCGGTGTGATGTGATGCGGGTTGGTCAGTGTGATGTGATGCGGGTTGGTCAGTGTGATGTGATGTGGGCTGGTCAGTGTGATGTTATGCTGGTTGTTCGGTGTGATGTGATGCGGGTTGGTCGGTGTGATGTGATGCGGGTTGGTCAGTGTGATGTGATGCGGGTTGGTCAGTGTGATGTGATGCGGGTTGGTCGGTGTGATGTGATGCGGGTTGGTCAGTGTGATGTGATGCGGGTTGGTCGGTGTGATGTTATGCTGGTTGGTCGGTGTGATGTGATGCGGGTTGTTCGGTGTGATGTGATGCGGGTTGGTCAGTGTGATGTGATGCGGGTTGGTCAGTGTGATGTGATGCGGGTTGGTCAGTGTGATGTGATGCGGGCTGGTCAGTGTGATGTGATGCGGGTTGGTCGGTGTGATGTGATGCGGGTTGGTCGGTGTGATATGATGCGGGTTGGTCAGTGTGATGTGATGCAGGTTTGGTAGTGTGATGTGATGCGGGTTGGTCGGTGTGATGTGATGCGGGTTGGTCAGTGTGATGTGATGCGGGTTGGTCAGTGTGATGTGATGCGGGTTGGTCGGTGTGATATGATGCGGGTTGGTCAGTGTGATGTGATGCAGGTTTGGTAGTGTGATGTGATGCGGGTTGGTCAGTGTGATGTGATGCGGGTTGGTCAGTGTGATGTGATGCGGGTTGGTCGGTGTGATGTGATGCGGGTTGGTCAGTGTGATGTGATGCGGGTTGGTCGGTGTGATGTGATGCGGGTTGGTTAGTGTGATGTGATGCGGGCTGGTCGGTGTGATGTGATGCGGGTTGGTCAGTGTGATGTGATGCGGGTTGGTCAGTGTGATGTGATGCGGGCTGGTCAGTTTGATGTGATGCGGGCTGGTCTGTGATGTTATGCTGGTTGGTCGGTGTGATGTGATGCGGGTTGGTCGGTGTGATGTGATGCGGGCTGGTCGGTGTGATGTGATGCGGGCTGGTCGGTGTGATGTTATGCTGGTTGGTCGGTGTGATGTGATGCGGGTTGGTCAGTGTGATGTGATGCGGGTTGGTCGGTGTGATGTGATGCGGGTTGGTCAGTGTGATGTGATGCGGGTTGGTCGGTGTGATGTTATGCTGGTTGGTCGGTGTGATGTGATGCGGGTTGTTCGGTGTGATGTGATGCGGGTTGGTCGGTGTGATGTGATGCGGGTTGGTCAGTGTGATGTGATGCGGGTTGGTCAGTGTGATGTGATGCGGGTTGGTCAGTGTGATGTGATGTGGGCTGGTCAGTGTGATGTGATGCGGGTTGGTCGGTGTGATGTGATGCGGGTTGGTCAGTGTGATGTGATGCGGGTTGGTCGGTGTGATGTTATGCTGGTTGGTCGGTGTGATGTGATGCGGGTTGGTCAGTGTGATGTGATGCGGGTTGGTCAGTGTGATGTGATGCGGGTTGGTCAGTGTGATGTGATGCGGGTTGGTCAGTGTGATGTGATGCGGGCTGGTCAGTGTGATGTGATGCGGGTTGGTCGGTGTGATGTGATGCGGGTTGGTCGGTGTGATATGATGCGGGTTGGTCAGTGTGATGTGATGCGGGCTGGTCTGTGATGTCATGCGGGTTGGTCGGTGTGATGTGATGCGGGTTGGTCGGTGTGATGTGATGCGGGTTGGTCGGTGTGATGTCATGCGGGCTGGTCGGTGTGATATGATGCGGGTTGGTCAGTGTGATGTGATGCGGGTTGGTCAGTGTGATGTGATGTGGGCTGGTCAGTGTGATGTGATGCGGGTTGGTCGGTGTGATGTGATGCGGGTTGGTCAGTGTGATGTGATGCGGGTTGGTCGGTGTGATGTGATGCGGGTTGGTCAGTGTGATGTGATGCGGGTTGGTCAGTGTGATGTGATGTGGGCTGGTCAGTGTGATGTTATGCTGGTTGTTCGGTGTGATGTGATGCGGGTTGGTCGGTGTGATGTGATGCGGGTTGGTCAGTGTGATGTGATGCGGGTTGGTCAGTGTGATGTGATGCGGATTGGTCAGTGTGATGTGTGTGATGTGGTGCGGGTTGGTCGGTGTGATGTGATGCGGGTTGGTCGGTGTGATGTGATACGGGTTGGTCAGTGTGATGTTATGCGGGTTGTTCAGTGTGATGTGATGCGGGCTGGTCAGTGTGATGTGATGCGGGTTGGTCGGTGTGATATGATGCGGGTTGGTCGGTGTGATGTGATGCGGGTTGGTCGGTGTGATGTCATGCGGGCTGGTCGGTGTGATATGATGCGGGTTGGTCAGTGTGATGTGATGCGGGTTGGTCAGTGTGATGTGATGCGGGTTGGTCAGTGTGATGTGATGCGGGTTGGTCAGTGTGATGTGATGCGGGTTGGTCGGTGTGATATGATGCGGGTTGGTCGGTGTGATGTCATGCGGGCTGGTCAGTGTGATATGATGCGGGCTGGTCAGTGTGATGTGATGCCGGTTGGTCAGTGTGATGTGATGCGGGTTGGTCGGTGTGATGTGATGCGGGTTGGTCGGTGTGATGTGATGCGGGTTGGTCAGTGTGATGTGATGCGGGTTGGTCAGTGTGATGTGATGCGAGTTGATCGGTGTGATGTGATGCGGGTTGGTCGGTGTGATGTGATGCGGGTTGGTCGGTGTGATGTGATGCGGGTTGGTCGGTGTGATGTGATGCGGGTTGGTCGGTGTGATGTGATGCGGGTTGGTCGGTGTGATGTGATGCGGGTTGGTCAGTGTGATGTGATGCGGGTTGGTCGGTGTGATGTGATGCGGGCTGGTCGGTGTGATGTGATGCCGGTTGGTCAGTGTGATGTGATGCGGGTTGGTCGGTGTGATGTGATGCGGGCTGCTCAGTGTGATGTGATGCGGGTTGGTCAGTGTGATGTGATGCGGGCTGGTCGGTGTGATGTGATGCCGGTTGGTCAGTGTGATGTGATGCGGGTTGGTCGGTGTGATGTGATACGGGTTGGTCGGTGTGATGTGATGCGGGTTGGTCGGTGTGATGTGATGCGGGTTGGTTGGTGTGATGTGATGCGGGTTGGTCAGTGTGATGTGTGTGATGTGATGCGGGTTGGTCGGTGTGATGTGGTGCGGGTTGGTCAGTGTGATGTGATGCGGGTTGGTCGGTGTGATGTGATGCGGGTTGGTCAGTGTGATGTGTGTGATGTGATGCGGGTTGGTCGGTGTGATGTGGTGCGGGTTGGTCAGTGTGATGTGATGCGGGTTGGTCAGTGTGATGTGATGCGGATTGGTCAGTGTGATGTGTGTGATGTGATGCGGGTTGGTCGGTGTGATGTGATGCGGGTTGGTCGGTGTGATGTGGTGCGGGTTGGTCGGTGTGATGTGATGCGGATTGGTCAGTGTGATGTGTGTGATGTGATGCGGGTTGGTCGGTGTGATGTGATGCGGGTTGGTCGGTGTGATGTGGTGCGGGTTGGTCGGTGTGATGTGATGCGGGTTGGTCAGTGTGATGTGATGCGGGTTGGTCGGTGTGATGTGGTGCGGGTTGGTCAGTGTGATGTTATGCTGGTTGGTCGGTGTGATGTGATGCGGGTTGTTCGGTGTGATGTGATGCGGGTTGGTCAGTGTGATGTGATGCGGGTTGGTCAGTGTGATGTGATGCGGGTTGGTCAGTGTGATGTGATGCGGGTTGGTCGGTGTGATATGATGCGGGTTGGTCAGTGTGATGTGATGCAGGTTTGGTAGTGTGATGTGATGCGGGTTGGTCGGTGTGATGTGATGCGGGTTGGTCAGTGTGATGTGATGCGGGTTGGTCAGTGTGATGTGATGCGGGTTGGTCGGTGTGATGTGATGCGGGTTGGTCAGTGTGATGTGATGCGGGTTGGTCAGTGTGATGTGATGCGGGTTGGTCGGTGTGATGTGATGCGGGTTGGTCAGTGTGATGTGATGCGGGTTGGTCGGTGTGATGTGATGCGGGTTGGTTAGTGTGATGTGATGCGGGCTGGTCGGTGTGATGTGATGCGGGCTGGTCAGTGTGATGTGATGCGGGTTGGTCGGTGTGATGTGATGCGGGCTGGTCAGTGTGATGTGATGCGGGCTGGTCAGTTTGATGTGATGCGGGCTGGTCTGTGATGTGATGCGGGTTGGTCGGTGTGATGTGATGCGGGTTGGTCGGTGTGATGTGATGCGGGCTGGTCGGTGTGATGTGATGCGGGCTGGTCGGTGTGATGTTATGCTGGTTGGTCGGTGTGATGTGATGCGGGTTGGTCGGTGTGATGTGATGCGGGTTGGTCGGTGTGATGTGATGCGGGCTGGTCAGTGTGATGTGATGCGGGCTGGTCAGTTTGATGTGATGCGGGCTGGTCTGTGATGTCATGCGGGTTGGTCGGTGTGATGTGATGCGGGTTGGTCGGTGTGATGTTATGCTGGTTGGTCGGTGTGATGTGATGCTGGTTGTTCGGTGTGATGTGATGCGGGTTGGTCAGTGTGATGTGATGCGGGTTGGTCAGTGTGATGTGATGCGGGTTGGTCAGTGTGATGTGATGTGGGCTGGTCAGTGTGATGTGATGCGGGTTGGTCGGTGTGATGTGATGCGGGTTGGTCAGTGTGATGTGATGCGGGTTGGTCGGTGTGATGTTATGCTGGTTGGTCGGTGTGATGTGATGCGGGTTGTTCGGTGTGATGTGATGCGGGTTGGTCAGTGTGATGTGATGCGGGTTGGTCAGTGTGATGTGATGCGGGTTGGTCAGTGTGATGTGATGCGGGCTGGTCAGTGTGATGTGATGCGGGTTGGTCGGTGTGATGTGATGCGGGTTGGTCGGTGTGATGTGATGCGGGTTGGTCAGTGTGATGTGATGCGGGCTGGTCTGTGATGTCATGCGGGTTGGTCGGTGTGATGTGATGCGGGTTGGTCGGTGTGATGTGATGCGGGTTGGTCGGTGTGATGTCATGCGGGCTGGTCGGTGTGATATGATGCGGGTTGGTCAGTGTGATGTGATGCGGGTTGGTCAGTGTGATGTGATGTGGGCTGGTCAGTGTGATGTGATGCGGGTTGGTCGGTGTGATGTGATGCGGGTTGGTCAGTGTGATGTGATGCGGGTTGGTCGGTGTGATGTGATGCGGGTTGGTCAGTGTGATGTGATGCGGGTTGGTCAGTGTGATGTGATGTGGGCTGGTCAGTGTGATGTTATGCTGGTTGTTCGGTGTGATGTGATGCGGGTTGGTCGGTGTGATGTGATGCGGGTTGGTCAGTGTGATGTGATGCGGGTTGGTCAGTGTGATGTGATGCGGGTTGGTCAGTGTGATGTGATGTGGGCTGGTCGGTGTGATGTGATGCGGGTTGGTCGGTGTGATGTGATGCGGGTTGGTCAGTGTGATGTGATGCGGGTTGTTCAGTGTGATGTGATGCGGGCTGGTCAGTGTGATGTGATGCGGGTTGGTCGGTGTGATGTGATGCGGGTTGGTCGGTGTGATGTGATGCGGGTTGGTCGGTGTGATGTCATGCGGGCTGGTCGGTGTGATATGATGCGGGTTGGTCAGTGTGATGTGATGCGGGTTGGTCAGTGTGATGTGATGCGGGTTGGTCAGTGTGATGTGATGCGGGTTGGTCAGTGTGATGTGATGCGGGTTGGTCGGTGTGATGTGATGCGGGTTGGTCGGTGTGATGTGGTGCGGGTTGGTCAGTGTGATGTGATGCGGGTTGGTCGGTGTGATGTGATGCGGGTTGGTCAGTGTGATGTGTGTGATGTGATGCGGGTTGGTCGGTGTGATGTGGTGCGGGTTGGTCAGTGTGATGTGATGCGGGTTGGTCAGTGTGATGTGATGCGGATTGGTCAGTGTGATGTGTGTGATGTGATGCGGGTTGGTCGGTGTGATGTGATGCGGGTTGGTCGGTGTGATGTGGTGCGGGTTGGTCGGTGTGATGTGATGCGGGTTGGTCAGTGTGATGTGATGCGGGTTGGTCGGTGTGATGTGATGCGGGTTGGTCGGTGTGATGTGATGCGGGTTGGTCAGTGTGATGTGATGCGGGTTGGTCAGTGTGATGTGATGCGAGTTGATCGGTGTGATGTGATGCGGGTTGGTCGGTGTGATGTGATGCGGGTTGGTCGGTGTGATGTGATGCGGGTTGGTCGGTGTGATGTGATGCGGGTTGGTCGGTGTGATGTGATGCGGGTTGGTCGGTGTGATGTGATGCGGGTTGGTCGGTGTGATGTGATGCGGGTTGGTCAGTGTGATGTGATGCGGGTTGGTCGGTGTGATGTGATGCGGGCTGGTCGGTGTGATGTGATGCCGGTTGGTCAGTGTGATGTGATGCGGGTTGGTCGGTGTGATGTGATGCGGGTTGGTCGGTGTGATGTGATGCGGGCTGGTCAGTGTGATGTGATGCCGGTTGGTCAGTGTGATGTGATACGGGTTGGTCGGTGTGATGTGATGCGGGTTGGTCGGGGTGATGTGATGCGGGTTGGTTGGTGTGATGTGATGCGGGTTGGTCAGTGTGATGTGTGTGATGTGATGCGGGTTGGTCGGTGTGATGTGGTGCGGGTTGGTCAGTGTGATGTGATGCGGGTTGGTCGGTGTGATGTGATGCGGGTTGGTCAGTGTGATGTGTGTGATGTGATGCGGGTTGGTCGGTGTGATGTGGTGCGGGTTGGTCAGTGTGATGTGATGCGGGTTGGTCAGTGTGATGTGATGCGGATTGGTCAGTGTGATGTGTGTGATGTGATGCGGGTTGGTCGGTGTGATGTGATGCGGGTTGGTCGGTGTGATGTGGTGCGGGTTGGTCGGTGTGATGTGATGCGGATTGGTCAGTGTGATGTGTGTGATGTGATGCGGGTTGGTCGGTGTGATGTGATGCGGGTTGGTCGGTGTGATGTGGTGCGGGTTGGTCGGTGTGATGTGATGCGGGTTGGTCAGTGTGATGTGATGCGGGTTGGTCGGTGTGATGTGGTGCGGGTTGGTCAGTGTGATGTGATGCGGGTTGGTCGGTGTGATGTGATGCGGGTTGGTCGGTGTGATGTGGTGCGGGTTGGTCGGTGTGATGTGGTGCGGGTTGGTCGGTGTGATGTGATGCGGATTGGTCAGTGTGATGTGTGTGATGTGATGCGGGTTGGTCAGTGTGATGTGATGCGGGTTGGTCAGTGTGATGTGATGCGGATTGGTCAGTGTGATGTGTGTGATGTGATGCGGGTTGGTCGGTGTGATGTGATGCGGGTTGGTCGGTGTGATGTGGTGCGGGTTGGTCGGTGTGATGTGATGCGGATTGGTCAGTGTGATGTGTGTGATGTGATGCGGGTTGGTCGGTGTGATGTGATGCGGGTTGGTCGGTGTGATGTGGTGCGGGTTGGTCGGTGTGATGTGATGCGGGTTGGTCAGTGTGATGTGATGCGGGTTGGTCGGTGTGATGTGGTGCGGGTTGGTCAGTGTGATGTTATGCTGGTTGGTCGGTGTGATGTGATGCGGGTTGTTCGGTGTGATGTGATGCGGGTTGGTCAGTGTGATGTGATGCGGGTTGGTCAGTGTGATGTGATGCGGGTTGGTCAGTGTGATGTGATGCGGGCTGGTCAGTGTGATGTGATGCGGGTTGGTCGGTGTGATGTGATGCGGGTTGGTCGGTGTGATATGATGCGGGTTGGTCAGTGTGATGTGATGCAGGTTTGGTAGTGTGATGTGATGCGGGTTGGTCGGTGTGATGTGATGCGGGTTGGTCAGTGTGATGTGATGCGGGTTGGTCAGTGTGATGTGATGCGGGTTGGTCGGTGTGATGTGATGCGGGTTGGTCAGTGTGATGTGATGCGGGTTGGTCAGTGTGATGTGATGCGGGTTGGTCGGTGTGATGTGATGCGGGTTGGTCAGTGTGATGTGATGCGGGTTGGTCGGTGTGATGTGATGCGGGTTGGTTAGTGTGATGTGATGCGGGCTGGTCGGTGTGATGTGATGCGGGCTGGTCAGTGTGATGTGATGCGGGTTGGTCGGTGTGATGTGATGCGGGCTGGTCAGTGTGATGTGATGCGGGCTGGTCAGTTTGATGTGATGCGGGCTGGTCTGTGATGTGATGCGGGTTGGTCGGTGTGATGTGATGCGGGTTGGTCGGTGTGATGTGATGCGGGCTGGTCGGTGTGATGTGATGCGGGCTGGTCGGTGTGATGTTATGCTGGTTGGTCGGTGTGATGTGATGCGGGTTGGTCGGTGTGATGTGATGCGGGTTGGTCGGTGTGATGTGATGCGGGCTGGTCAGTGTGATGTGATGCGGGCTGGTCAGTTTGATGTGATGCGGGCTGGTCTGTGATGTCATGCGGGTTGGTCGGTGTGATGTGATGCGGGTTGGTCGGTGTGATGTTATGCTGGTTGGTCGGTGTGATGTGATGCTGGTTGTTCGGTGTGATGTGATGCGGGTTGGTCAGTGTGATGTGATGCGGGTTGGTCAGTGTGATGTGATGCGGGTTGGTCAGTGTGATGTGATGTGGGCTGGTCAGTGTGATGTGATGCGGGTTGGTCGGTGTGATGTGATGCGGGTTGGTCAGTGTGATGTGATGCGGGTTGGTCGGTGTGATGTTATGCTGGTTGGTCGGTGTGATGTGATGCGGGTTGTTCGGTGTGATGTGATGCGGGTTGGTCAGTGTGATGTGATGCGGGTTGGTCAGTGTGATGTGATGCGGGTTGGTCAGTGTGATGTGATGCGGGCTGGTCAGTGTGATGTGATGCGGGTTGGTCGGTGTGATGTGATGCGGGTTGGTCGGTGTGATGTGATGCGGGTTGGTCAGTGTGATGTGATGCGGGCTGGTCTGTGATGTCATGCGGGTTGGTCGGTGTGATGTGATGCGGGTTGGTCGGTGTGATGTGATGCGGGTTGGTCGGTGTGATGTCATGCGGGCTGGTCGGTGTGATATGATGCGGGTTGGTCAGTGTGATGTGATGCGGGTTGGTCAGTGTGATGTGATGTGGGCTGGTCAGTGTGATGTGATGCGGGTTGGTCGGTGTGATGTGATGCGGGTTGGTCAGTGTGATGTGATGCGGGTTGGTCGGTGTGATGTGATGCGGGTTGGTCAGTGTGATGTGATGCGGGTTGGTCAGTGTGATGTGATGTGGGCTGGTCAGTGTGATGTTATGCTGGTTGTTCGGTGTGATGTGATGCGGGTTGGTCGGTGTGATGTGATGCGGGTTGGTCAGTGTGATGTGATGCGGGTTGGTCAGTGTGATGTGATGCGGGTTGGTCAGTGTGATGTGATGTGGGCTGGTCGGTGTGATGTGATGCGGGTTGGTCGGTGTGATGTGATACGGGTTGGTCAGTGTGATGTGATGCGGGTTGTTCAGTGTGATGTGATGCGGGCTGGTCAGTGTGATGTGATGCGGGTTGGTCGGTGTGATGTGATGCGGGTTGGTCGGTGTGATGTGATGCGGGTTGGTCGGTGTGATGTCATGCGGGCTGGTCGGTGTGATATGATGCGGGTTGGTCAGTGTGATGTGATGCGGGTTGGTCAGTGTGATGTGATGCGGGTTGGTCAGTGTGATGTGATGCGGGTTGGTCAGTGTGATGTGATGCGGGTTGGTCGGTGTGATGTGATGCGGGTTGGTCGGTGTGATGTGGTGCGGGTTGGTCAGTGTGATGTGATGCGGGTTGGTCGGTGTGATGTGATGCGGGTTGGTCAGTGTGATGTGTGTGATGTGATGCGGGTTGGTCGGTGTGATGTGGTGCGGGTTGGTCAGTGTGATGTGATGCGGGTTGGTCAGTGTGATGTGATGCGGATTGGTCAGTGTGATGTGTGTGATGTGATGCGGGTTGGTCGGTGTGATGTGATGCGGGTTGGTCGGTGTGATGTGGTGCGGGTTGGTCGGTGTGATGTGATGCGGGTTGGTCAGTGTGATGTGATGCGGGTTGGTCGGTGTGATGTGATGCGGGTTGGTCGGTGTGATGTGATGCGGGTTGGTCAGTGTGATGTGATGCGGGTTGGTCAGTGTGATGTGATGCGAGTTGGTCGGTGTGATGTGATGCGGGTTGGTCGGTGTGATGTGATGCGGGTTGGTCGGTGTGATGTGATGCGGGTTGGTCGGTGTGATGTGATGCGGGTTGGTCGGTGTGATGTGATGCGGGTTGGTCGGTGTGATGTGATGCGGGTTGGTCGGTGTGATGTGATGCGGGTTGGTCAGTGTGATGTGATGCGGGTTGGTCGGTGTGATGTGATGCGGGCTGGTCGGTGTGATGTGATGCCGGTTGGTCAGTGTGATGTGATGCGGGTTGGTCGGTGTGATGTGATGCGGGTTGGTCGGTGTGATGTGATGCGGGCTGGTCAGTGTGATGTGATGCCGGTTGGTCAGTGTGATGTGATACGGGTTGGTCGGTGTGATGTGATGCGGGTTGGTCGGTGTGATGTGATGCGGGTTGGTTGGTGTGATGTGATGCGGGTTGGTCAGTGTGATGTGTGTGATGTGATGCGGGTTGGTCGGTGTGATGTGGTGCGGGTTGGTCAGTGTGATGTGATGCGGGTTGGTCGGTGTGATGTGATGCGGGTTGGTCAGTGTGATGTGTGTGATGTGATGCGGGTTGGTCGGTGTGATGTGGTGCGGGTTGGTCAGTGTGATGTGATGCGGGTTGGTCAGTGTGATGTGATGCGGATTGGTCAGTGTGATGTGTGTGATGTGATGCGGGTTGGTCGGTGTGATGTGATGCGGGTTGGTCGGTGTGATGTGGTGCGGGTTGGTCGGTGTGATGTGATGCGGATTGGTCAGTGTGATGTGTGTGATGTGATGCGGGTTGGTCGGTGTGATGTGATGCGGGTTGGTCGGTGTGATGTGGTGCGGGTTGGTCGGTGTGATGTGATGCGGGTTGGTCAGTGTGATGTGATGCGGGTTGGTCGGTGTGATGTGGTGCGGGTTGGTCAGTGTGATGTGATGCGGGTTGGTCGGTGTGATGTGATGCGGGTTGGTCGGTGTGATGTGGTGCGGGTTGGTCGGTGTGATGTGGTGCGGGTTGGTCGGTGTGATGTGATGCGGATTGGTCAGTGTGATGTGTGTGATGTGATGCGGGTTGGTCAGTGTGATGTGATGCGGGTTGGTCAGTGTGATGTGATGCGGGTTGGTCGGTGTGATGTGATGTGGGCTGGTCAATGTGTTTGTGTTAGCGGGTGATGAATGGTTCCTCCAGAGTGAGCCGTTGCTCCTCATTCACTCATTAGTCTCCGACTGACGCTTCTGTGCTGTAGGTCACTCACTAGTAAGCATCTGGGCATCTGTGTAATCTTTCTCTAGTCAATTAGAAGACAAGCGTGCTGTGTGTGTCTGAATGCTGGATGATCCTCACACTGATGGATGACCGAGCTCTCAGAGCTACAGAAAAAAATCACACTCATTAATTCATTCAGCCGCAACGACATCCTGTAACAGATAAACGATAACATTTACTGATAACCTGTTAAAGACAGACCTGCTGTGAGCTACAAGGCTGTTAATCAATAATACACGCTTCTGTTGTAGTCATTAGCATGCAGTGTTTTCTTCTTCATTACTGCAGCGCCTCTAGTCGTCTCTCACACCATCACATGAGGCTGATCACACTGAAATAATGATCAATTCCTGGAGAAACCACATCAGGAGTTCAGACAGAAGTGAACAAATAGAACCTTGAAGAAGCTGTGTGTGTGTGTGTGTGTTTGTGTGTGTTTGTGTGTTTGTGTGTGTGTGTGCGTGTGTGCGTGTGTGCGTGTGTGTGTGTGTGTGTGTGTGCGTGCGTGTGTGTGTGCGTGTGCTTGTGTGTGTGTGCGTGTGTGTGTTTGTGCATGTGTGTGTGTGTGTGTGTGTGTGTGTGTGTGTGTGTGTGCTGTTGAGGAGAATAAATGCTGAACTCTTTAACTGACAGATCTGCAGGTTTTAGCCATCATGAACAATCATACACTCACATCTGCAGAGAACACCTACAGCACACACACACACACACACACACACACACACACATGGGGCAGATGTATAAATAGAGAAGTAGAGAGATAATAATAGACAGACTGCTGCATGGAGAGTGCAGCTGATCCTCCGTCAGTGTTTCTCTGCCGTAAACATCTTCTGTTCACATGAGATGAGAAGGAAGGACCTCAGCTTTCCTTACACACACACACACACACTGAAAACACACACTCACTCAACACACTGAAAACAAACACACACACACACACTTTTCCGTGTTTCTTTTCCTAAGCCCTTCAGGATTGAGGGGGAGATGTGAGGATGGAGGAGCTGAATGAAGTGATCGTGTGTATCCTGCTTTCCCTTTAGCATGACAGAGTAAGTGTGATCTGCTCTCCGTCATTATTGAGACTGGAGGAAGCAGATCTGGAGGGTGATGCAGAGTAAAGTGTGCTGGAGGCTCTTTATACTGCTGTAAATGAGGAAGAGTTCAGTGCAGTGAGTGAAGCGTGGCCCTCCGCAGAGCCCCATCACTCAGTTTCACAGCTGCAGATGTTCAGTGGTGAAGCTGCACACCGCCGGCAGCCATGTTGGATCTCAGAGCCGCTTTCTCACTGTGACAGACAGAAGTAATCAAACGAGCCGCTCTAATTGGCTGCTGTGAGCCTCCTGACACTCAGCGTCAGTATCAGAGAAGAAACACTCCATCATGAGCCACACACACACACACACACTAACTAGAGGATTCAGCACACACACACTTCTGTCTGTGTGTGCTCACAGGGCTTTAATAGGGGAGAAATTCAGCCGTTTGGTATGTATACACACAAAGAGACACACACATACAAAACATGCATGCATATATACACGCACACACACACACAAAACATGCTTAGACACACAAAACGTATATAAACTCACATTCTGCACACACACACACACACACACAAAACATGCATAAACACACACACAAAACACATTAACACACACACAAAACATGCATAAACACACACACAAAACACATTAACGCACACACAAAACATGCATAAACACACAAAATATATAACCTCATTTACTATACACACACACACACAAAACATAAACTCATATACTGTACACACACCCACACACACACATACAAAACATACATAAGCACACACACACACACACAAAACATATATAAACATACAAAACACAAGCACACACAAACACAAAAATATATAAACTCACACACACACAACATGCATAGACATACACACACACATACGAAACAAACAAACACACAAAACACAAACACACACATGCAAAACATGTATAAACTCACAATGTACACACACAACTTGCATAAACACAGACACACACACACACACACACAAAACATGCATAGAAAATCCATACATACACTTATACTTGCACTCAATCACACACCCACTCTCAGACACACACACACGCACACACACACACACACACACACACACACACACACACACACACACACACACACACAGTACACTTATGGACACACTCCATATCAGTAAATCAGGAATATACACAAAACTTGGTGTGTGTGTGTGCGTGTTTGTGTGTGTGTGAGTGAGAGAGATGATGTCTGCTGTCTGTCTGATCGCTCATCTTTTAATTAACGCTCTCACTGCTGTAAGCTAATGATGGAGCACTTTAATTAGATTATAATTAACTGCTGAGCTTCATCTCTACAAAGACCACCAGAGGGAGACGAGCAGGAGACACGGACACACACACACACACAGACAAAGACACACACCAACTAATACACACACACACACAAGAAGACAGATAGGCACACACCAAAACACATTCACATTTACTAAAACACAGACAGACAAACACACACACACACACACTACACACATACACACACACGCAACCAGATACACTAAAACAAAGGCACTTAGACAAACACACGCACACATTTTAGTGTGTGTGTGTGTGTGTGTGTGTGTGTGTGTGACATGTTTATGCATTCCCGACCTACACTACAAACCAAACAGTGTTGTGTGAATTTTAGAAATGTTGTATTGTTTTTATTTATCGATGAGTTGTTATTGCTCTACAGCTGCACCTACACTCAGCGGCCACTTTATTAGGTACACCTCACTAGTACCAGGTCGGACCCCTTTTGCCTTCAGAACGGGCGTCGATTCAACAAGCTACTGGAAATATTCCTCAGAGATTTTGCTCCATATTGACATGATAGCATCACACAGTTGCTGCAGATTTGTCGGCTGCACATCCATGATGCCAATCTCCCGTTCCACCACATCCCAAAGCTGCTCTATTGGATTGAGTTCTGGTGACTGTGGAGGCCATTTGAGTACAGTGAACTCATTGTCATGTTCAAGAAACCAGTCTGAGATGATTGGTGCTTTCTGACATGGTGCGTTATCCTGCTGGAAGTAGCCATCAGAAGATGGAGACACTGTGCTCATAAAGGGATGGACATGGTCAGCAACAATACTCAGGTAGGCTGTGGTGTTGACACCATGCTCAATTGGTACTAATGAACGCAGTAGATCAGCAGTTTCTGAAATACTCAGAGCAGCCCGTCTGGCAGCAACAACCATGCCACGTTCAGCGTCTCTTAAATCCCCTTTCTTCCCCATTCTGATGCTTGCTTTGACCTGCAGCAGATCGTCTTGACCATGTCTACATGCCTAAATGCAGTGAGCTGCTGTCATCTGATTGGCTGATTAGAAATTTGTGTAATGAGCAGTTGAACGTGTACCTAATAAAGTGGCCGGTGAGTGTACATAAGAGAAATGTTTACGCTTATTTCTTATCATTCATTTATTTTTGACTGTAAAGTCAAATCTGCTGAGTTTGATAATGGGCGAGGTTTCTGTTTGATTGACGGCATGTGGGCGGAGACAAACTTTGTTAGTTCATTGGCTAATTTAGAGGTGTGGCACCAAACCCCACCCCTAAACCCAACCGTCATTGGGGGAGGAGCCTATCTTACTAGATTCATGAATGTCATTCATTCATTCATTTTCTTTTCAGCTTAGTCCCTTTATTATTTTGGGGTCGCCACAGCGGAATGAACCGCCAACTTATGCAGCATGTGTTTTACGCAGCGGATGTCCTTCCAGCTGCAACCCATCTCTGGGAAAAAATCATGAATGTCAATCTGTTCATTATATGTGACTGAACGTGTGTTTGTGTTTGTGTGTGTGTGTGTGTGTGTGTGTGTCCGTCAGGAGCGCGGGAGAGTCGGCGTGATCTTTAACGTGGGAACGGACGACATCGTGATCGAGGAGAGCGGAGTGATGGTCAGCGATGGGAAATATCATGTGGTCAGATTCACACGCAGTGGTGGAAACGCAACACTACAGGTGGACAATCTGCCCGTGATCGAGCGCTTCCCGGCGGGTGAGGACACACACACACACACACACACACACACACACACACACACACACACACACACAATCTCGCTCTGGCAGGAAGATGTTTTCTGTGCTCAGATGTTATTATGAACACTTACTGTGTTTCCCTGAAGCAGATACACACACTCCAGCTCAGTGTTTATAAGCGCTGACTCAGTTCAGCTCATTTGATTCAGCTGAATGTTGATTCAGTTCAATTCAATGTTCATCCAGATCAATGCTGATTGAGGTAGTTTCATTCGATTCATTTGAATATTGGTTCAGTTAATTTCTTTTGATAATTTTATTGTTGATTCAGTTCAATTCCATGTTCTTTCAGTTCAGTTTTGATTCAGTTATTTTTTTGAGTGTTTATTCAGTTATCCTCAGTGTTGATTCATTACGCTGTTGATTCTGTTCAGTGTTGATTCAGTTAATTTAATTTGATTTATTTGAATGTTAATACAGTTACATTCAATGTTCATCCAGTTCAGTATCGATTCATTTAGATGTTGATTCAATTAATTTCAGTGTTGATTTAATTCAGTGTTGATTCATTTGAGCTGATTTGGGCTGTTTTTAGTTAACTTAATTCAGTTCATTGTGGATTCAGTTCATTTTATTTGACATGAACTGAATAAACACTGGATTTAATCAAATAAAATGAACTGAATCCACAATGAACTGATTTAAGTTAGCTAAAAACAGCCCAAATCAGCTCAAATAAATCAACACT
>NC_079441.1:651707-739207 GCF_903798145.1 Danio aesculapii
TCAGAATATAACTATAACATAGCCAGAATATAACTATAACATAGCCATAATATAACTATAACATAGACAGAACATAATCAGAATATAACTATAACATAGCCAGAATATAACATAGCCAGAATATAACTATAACATAGCCAGAACATAATCAGAATATAACTATAACATAGCCAGAATATAACAATAACATAGCCAGAACATAACCAGAATATAACTATAACATAGCCATAATATAACTATAACATAGCCAGAACATAATCAGAATATAACTATAACATAGCCATAATATAACTATAACATAGCCAGAACATAATCAGAATATAACTATAACATAGCCAGAATATAACTATAACATAGCCAGAACATAATCAGAATATAACTATAACATAGCCATAATATAACTATAACATAGCCAGAACATAATCAAAATATAACTATAACATAGCCATAATATAACTATAACATAGCCAGAACATAATCAGAATATAACTATAACATAGCCAGAACATAATCAGAATATAATTATAACATAGCCATAATATAACTATAACATAGCCAGAACATAATCAGAATATAACTATAACATAGCCAGAACAAAACTGTAACATAGCCTGAACATAACTATAACATAGCCAGAACATTATCAGAATATAACTATAACATAGCCAGAATATAACTATAACATAGCCAGAACATAATCAGAATATAACTATAACATAGCCAGAACATAATCAGAATATAACTATAACATAGTCAGAATATAACTATAACATAGCCAGAATATAACCATAACACAGCCAGAATATAACAATAACATAGCCAGAACATAATCAGAATATAACTATAACATAGTCAGAATATAACCATAACACAGCCAGAATATAACAATAACATAGCCAGAACATAATCAGAATATAACTATAACATAGTCAGAATATAACTATAACATAGCCAGAATATAACTATAACATAGCCAGGATATAACTATAACATAGCCAGGATATAACTATAACATAGCCAGAGCATAATCAGAATATAACTATAACATAGCCAGAATATAACTATAACATAGCCAGAATATAACTATAACATAGCCAGAATATAACAATAACATAGCCAGAACATAATCAGAATATAACTATAACATAGCCAGAACATAATCATAATATAACTATAAAATAGCCAGAACATAATCAGAATATAACTATAACATAGCAAGAATATAACTATAACATAGCCAGAATATAACTACAACATAACCAGAATATAACTAACATAGCCAGAACATAATCAGAATATAACTATAACATAGCCAGAATATAACAATAACAAAGCCTGAACATAACTATAACATTATTCTGGAGTGTGTGTGTGTGTGTGTGTGTGTGTGTGTGTGTGTGCGTGCGTGCGTGCGTGTGTGTGTGAGAGAGAGAGAGTGATAATTCCATCAAATAACATTTGTTTTGATTTACATTTGTTCTGTTTTCATGTTACCTGTAGTTTTGGGAAATGAGTTATTCAGCATGTTGTGTCTGTCGTCTTCATCTTACAGCATTCTGCAGGAGAAACCTCATGAACAGGAGTAATGTTTGAGGATGAGAACGATCAGTGTGTGTTCTTACTCTGAGCTGAAACTGAAAACATCTTCCTGCTCTCTCTCTCTCTCTCTCTCTCTCTCTTTCTCTCTCTCTCTCTCTCTCTCTCTCTCTCTCTCTCTCTCTCTGTCTCTCTCTCTCTCTCTCTCTCTCTCTCTCTCTCTCTCTCTCTCTCTCTCTCTCTCTCTCTCTCTCTCTCTCTCTCTCATCAACACCTTTCTAATGTCTTTTTTCCTGAAGAGCTGCAGTATGTTGTGTGTCTCCTGCACTCCTGCTGTTCTGCAGTGTGTGTGTTTCCAATCTCCAGCCTCTAAACAGACTCATAAATCTGCTTAACTCCTGTTTTAAACCAGAGTTGACTGTCTAACCATTAAACTGAAGCCTCGAGGGTGCTAAATCTGATCTTAAAGTTCATAACCTGCTGGCGCTCTCTCTAACCTTGACCTTTGACCTTCCTGATTGTAACCTGTTGAATCTGTTTGTTCTTCAAAGGGAACTTTGATAGTGAGCGGCTGGCTATTGCTAGGCAAAGAATCCCGTATCGACTCGGTCGGGTAGTTGACGAATGGCTACTCGACAAAGGTAATTAAACAGCACTAATGAACTACGCTCTGTCTAATGACGCTAACATAACAGCGCTCTGGAGAAAGTGCAGCCCAAAGACGCAGAAATGAAACCCGTTACCTTCAACACTGCTCAGTTTGAGCTCATGTAGATATATTTATGTGGACATATATGTACTTATTCTGATGGCTGAACAATAACTGAGACAGATACAACATACACAGATTTACTATATACACTTGAAGATAAAATTATTAAACTAACATGTGCAGTTTATTAAAATAATATAATATATGCAGCTCATTAAAATAATATAATATATGCGGCTCATTAAAATAATATAATATATGCGGTTCATTAAAATAATATAATATATGCGGTTTATTAAAATAATATAATATATGCGGTTCATTAAAATAATATAATATATGCGGTTTATTAAAATAATATAATATATGCGGTTTATTAAAATAATATAATATATGCGGTTCATTAAAATAATATAATATATGCGGTTTATTAAAATAATATAATATATGCGGTTCATTAAAATAATATAATATATGCGGTTTATTAAAATAATATAATATATGCGGTTCATTAAAATAATATAATATATGCGGCTCATTAAAATAATATAATATATGCGGTTTATTAAAATAATATAATATATGCGGTTTATTAAAATAATATAATATATGCGGTTCGTTAAAATAATATAATATATGCGGCTCATTAAAATAATATAATATATGCGGTTCGTTAAAATAATATAATATATGCGGCTCATTAAAATAATATAATATATGCGGCTCGTTAAAATAATATAATATATGCGGCTCATTAAAATAATATAATATATGCGGCTCGTTAAAATAATATAATATATGCGGCTCATTAAAATAATATAATATATGCGGTTCGTTAAAATAATATAATATATGCGGCTCATTAAAATAATATAATATATGCGGTTCGTTAAAATAATATAATATATGCGGCTCATTAAAATAATATAATATATGCGGTTCGTTAAAATAATATAAGATATGCGGCTCATTAAAATAATATAATATATGCGGCTCGTTAAAATAATATAAGATATGCGGCTCATTAAAATAATATAATATATGCGGCTCGTTAAAATAATATAAGATATGCGGCTCATTAAAATAATATAAGATATGCGGCTCGTTAAAATAATATAAGATATGCGGCTCATTAAAATAATATAAGATATGCGGCTCGTTAAAATAATATAAGATATGCGGCTCATTAAAATAATATAAGATATGCGGCTCGTTAAAATAATAAAATATATATGCAGCTCATTAAAATAGTCTAATATATGCAGTTCGTTAAAATAGTATTATATATGCAGTTCATTAAAATAATATAATATATGCGGTTTATTAAAATAGTATAATATATGCAGTTTATTTAAATAATAGATGCAGTTAAAGATATAAAATTATTAAAATAATATATGCAGTAAAATATTAAAATTATCTATATGGTTTATTAAAATAAAATATGCAGGTGAAGATAAAGTTGTTTAAAATGCATTTAAACATAAGTTATTAGCTTTCCTCTTAAATTTCAATCATTTTTTATTTAAATATTTCCCCTTTTTTTGTTCTTCTAGAGAAAGTTTTAATTCTTTTAGTTAGGCTGGAGTAAAAATATGCTATTTTAAAAGCATTATTAGATGGTCAATATAGAAATAATTAATATGTTTTGATATGTTTTGATAATTAACAAACCACTGTTGTCCAATAACTTACCTAATTACCCTAATTAAGCCTTTAAATATCCCTTTAAGCTGAATACTAGTTAATAAATAGCTAGTAAAATAAAACATCTTATAAGTCCTGGGAAATATGTGAATGAATAAATGTACATATAACAGGACGGCTCTAAAACTGCTTTACAAATTATATAAATACACAATAGAAACTTATTTTAATATATTTATATTTTAAGTTATGCTAATTTTAACTGGTGTAATGTGCAACACTTGGAAAAGTAATTGTAGTTTAAATCTTCAGTGAGCAACACAAACGTATGAGTTATTATTGTGGTTTAAATGACATTTAAAGGGGCAGTTCACCCAGAAAATGAACATTTCCTCATCAGTTTCTCACACTCAGGTCAGGTGATTGTAAACTTTTATGAGTTTCTGTCTTCTGTTGAACACAAATAAGATAATCTGAAGAATGCTGGAGGAACAGACATTGATGCCCACACAGAAATAAAAATCAGTGAGCTCTATTTTAATGACGTAGGTGCAAAGTCTAAAGCTCATGGTGCAAAAGCATTAAGGTCATGTCTGAATCCATGTTTGCTATTGTAAGGATAGATAAATCCGCCCGGTGCATGGTCTAACAGGGTTGTGCTTATTCTCTTCATGAGGTCTGGGTGTGTTTGAGCATAACGTGCATTAAACCAATCAGAGTCTTGTCTCTCATTCCCTTTAAGAGTCAGTTGTATCACTCCATGGTGCATTTGCTATTTACATAGCGACTTTATAAATGTAAAACTGAACGCTTCACTAGTGAGAAAACAGTTAAACAGAGCATCTGCAGCGCGAGGTTAAAGAACGAGCCTCCTCCATTCAGCCTCTTTACTTTCTCTTTACTTTTACTCCTCACTTTACTCCTTTACTTTGGTGTAGTGAGGAAACGGTGGAAACTCACTCCACTGAACACATCCATTAGCCCACAGATTTAATTTCCTTTATTCAGCACAAAGATTTGATCAAAACTCTTTCTAAATTCTGTTCTAAGTGTTTGGACCTGCATAGACGCATAACTAACACACTCTGCTGGACTTTACAGCAGCTTTTACTTGGTCAATGGTGCTGTTGGTCTATTTCAGCTCCTCAGAATAGCAATGCACCAACAATGGGTCTTAACACACCTCCTTTATAGACCAGCACACACATGAGTCCACAGAGTGGCAAAAATGAATTTACTAATTAAACAATGTGAAGCAAAACATGTAAATGACAGTTGCGCTGCTCTGAAAATAGCAACACATCATGCCAAACACGTCTTGCACCTTATTGCGCCGGGTGTATGATAGAGCCCTACAGTATGTCTGTTTCTCCAGCATTCTTCAGAATATCTTCCTTTGTGTTTAACAGAAGAACCTCATGATGACAGAATCTTCCTATTGGTGGGTGTACTGTCCCTTTAAGACTCGTTTAACTCAATTAAATAGTCATCCATTTTGTATATGCAGTGTGTATAATCAGCCATCATCTGCTCTGCTGTGACATATATGTGCACATATATTCATATCCGGCAACCGCAGACATGAGCTTGTGTGTTCAATGTGATTTGCATATATGGCCATATTTGGGCATTGTGAATCTGAAAAATGAGTTTAATGTTGAGGCGTGTGATGGACTGCACTTCTCCAGAGCTTTAACCTGAGCTTATAACCCTTCATAACCTCCCTGTGTGCTGATCGACCTCAGTTAAAGGGACTCTATCTCAGTGCTTGACCACCGCTAAATTCACCACGCTAACCCCTCTGAGCAGACGCTTCCTGTTAGCTGCCAGTTTCACTTTCTGTGTGACACTAGTTCACTTCCTGTTGGCCTCTAGTTCATTTCATTTCCTGTTAGACACTTGTTCACTTCCTGTTAGAAGCTAATTCACTTCCTGTTAGCTACTAGTTCAGCTTCCTGTTAGTCACTAGTTCACTTCCTGTTAGACACTAGTTCAACATCCTGTGTGCCACTAGTTCCGCTTGCATTTAGATGCTAGTTTAACATGCTTATATGCTAGTTCACTTACTATTAAACAATTGTTTACTTGCTGTTAGACACTAGTTTAACTTCCTGTTAGCCACTAGTTTACTTCAGTTCCTGTTATATGCTAGTTCAACTTCCTATTAGATGCTAGTTTACTTCCTGTTAGACACTAGTTTAACTTCCTGTTAGCCACTAGTTTACTTCAGTTCCTGTTATATGCTAGTTCAACTTCCTATTAGATGCTAGTTTACTTCCTGTTAGACACTAGTTTAACTTCCTGTTAGCCACTAGTTTACTTCCTGTTAGCCACTAGCTCACTTCCCCACTAGTTAATACCCTGAAAGCTATTAGTTCGTATTCTATTAGCTTCTAGTTCACTTTCTGTTAGCCTCTATTTCATTTCCTGTTAGATGCTAGTTCACTTTTTGTTAGCCACTAGTTCAATTCCTATTAACTGCTAATTTACTTCCTGTTAGCCTCAAGTTCACTTCCTATTAGCTGCTAATTCACTTCCTGTTAGCCACTAGTTCACTTACTATTAGCTACTAATTCATTTCCTTTTAGCCTCTAGCTCACTTCCTATTAGCTGATAATTCACTTCCTGTTAGCCACTAGCTCAATTGCTGTTAGTCATTCGTTCACTTCTCCACAAATTCACTTCTTGCCACTAGCTCACTTCCCCACTAGTTAATTTCCTGATAGCCATTAATTCATATCCTGTTAGCTTCTAGTTCTCTTTCTGTTAGCCTCTTTTTCATATCTGGTTAGATGCTAGTTCACTTTTTGTTTGTCACTATTTCACTTCCTATTAGCTGCTAATTCACCTCTTGTTAGCAACTACTTCACTTACTATTAGTACGTTTCCTGTTAGATTCTAGTTTTGCTCTTCTTAGCAACTAGTTCGCTTCCCATTAGCTGCTAATTCACTTCCCGTTAGCCACTAGTTCACATTCTATTAGCTGCTAATTCACTTCCCGTTAGCCACTAGTTCACCCCAGAGGAGTGTGTCTGCCCTAAGGGTTAACGGAGGATTTACTGACAGGAAACAAACGCAGAAGTGAGCTAACCTTCGCCTCAACGCTCCGCTAAACCCTGAGGGTTGACGCTCTCTTCACCAAGCTGAAGCCCTCAGTCATAAACCTGTTTCTAAACGCACATAACTGAACCCAGATCAGACCAATACTGCGCATTACCCATTAAACAGCGCCGCACTAACCCACGTTTCAACCAATCGCAGAAGCTCGATTCTGTGCCTGGAGATTCTGCTGAGCGAATCAAATCCGTTGAAGGAGTTGTTTTGGATCGTCTGCGGAGAGAATAAGGTCCCTTTAACATCTAGATGTCTGAGAGTAAATGATTCAGTGTGTCAACCCTCATCTGTCTGTCTGTCTGTCCTTTTCACACTGTGTGCCCTTGAGATGTAAAGCTACATGACGTAAACATGGGTCTGTGATTCATCATTCTGCTCTAATTCTGAATCATTAGTAGCAGGGAAGTGAATCTTTTCAGAGTTCACAAAAAATTAAACAATAAAAAATCTCAAGTGCGAATCAGTAGCGTTTCCGTCCAGTCATTAGAGTGACCGGTTGTAGGAGTGGTAACCTAGCAACCAAGAGTAAACAAGGCAGCATAGTGAGGTCATGCGTGATGTTCGATGTGTCATGAGATTATTTGTCAAAAGTATTTGTGAATTAAGAGATTTTTAATCCGAATTTCCACCAAATCCAGGTTAATTTAGTAATATTAACATGATCAAATACTCCTCCATGTCATCTGAATAAAACTGAAATTGTACAATAACGCCTCTAATGCTTATTATGTGCATTTCTGTCTGCTTGTTAGAGTGGCCGACTGTAGTATTGGTAACCTAGCAACCTATAGTAAATAGGGCAAGTGTAATGGTTGCTATTTGATGAGTTTATCTGGCAAATAATAATTACGAATTAAGTGATTTTTACTTACAGTTTGTAATTTACGACACATCCAGGTTAATTTAATAATAGTAAAATGATCGAATACACATATCCAAGTCAATTTAGCAGGGCTAAAACCCCAAATACAAATGATGTGCATTTCTGTTACGTTGTTAGAGTGGCTAACTGTGGTATTGGTAACCTAGCAACCAACAGTAAACAAGGCTAGCATAATAAGGTCATGCGTGATGTTCGATGTGTCACAAGATTGTTTGTCAAAAATATTTGCGATTTTAAGAGATTTTCATTCAGAATTTCCATCAAATATCAAAAAATGATCGAATACACTTCTCCACGTCAACTAAATAAGACTCAAATTCTACTATAACATCTCTAATGCTAAATATGTGCATTTCCGTCTAGTTGTTAGAGTGGCCAACTGAAGTATTGGTAACCTAGCAACTGTAAGTAATTAGGGTTTATCTGGCAAATCTTTTTTTCCTAAGGGCGTTTTATTGACAATTTGGCATTTACGACACATCCAGGTTAATTCAATAATATTAAAATGATCAAATTTAATAATATTATGATCATCAAATACTCATATCAAAGTCAATTTAGCAAGGCTACAATTCAAAATACAAATTGTGTGCATTTCCATCACGTTAGAGTGGTTGACTGTAGTATTGGTAACCTAGCAACCAAGAGTAAACAAGACAAAAATAATGGAGTCACATGGGTGTGATGTTCACAACATCAGAGTTTAATTATGGAATGCATTTCCATCTCCCATTATTAACATTAAACCTTTTTTCAAGTCAAATCCTCCTCAAGCAAACGTAAAAACTGTTGCGACTTAAGAAATTCATGTTCGTAGTTTTGCATTTCCATCATTCGTTTCTCATGCATTATATCAAAATATGCATTAACACAGGCTGATAAGGACCCAGCTAATAACTTTAATTGAAGGCAATACAAAAGTATTGTCGTCTTTAATCATACTGGAGAATTGAGGAGAACACTTTCAACAAAAACAATGGTTTTTCATGTGCTGGAGATCTGCAACGCCTCCTTTCATAAAACAGTCAGGATAAACATTTTGGAGTTTTGTTTCATTTCTTTCAATTTGTTTGCTTATAATTGTTTTTCCAAATGTGTGTATCTCCACGTGTGCAGCTCTTTTTATTTAGTTTTGAGCAAGACAGCAAGTGTGTGTGATGATCAAGAGCCGTGGTATCCAGAGTAATGTCAGCAAACCACCAAGAAGAAGAGCCACATCCAACAGGAGGAACTGTGGACACCAGAGGAAGCTGTCTGAAAGGGACGTCGGGCTGATAACCCTGATTTATCCAGAACACATCAGACCACAGCTGCCCGACTCACTGCAGGATGACATGTGCAGCTCGACTCTCCTGTTTCCAGCAGAACTGTTGGTCTGGAGCCCCACAGTGTCAAAATACATGACCGACTGCTGGAGACAAACCTCCGCTCACTTATGCCAATGCCAAACGCCGGTTTCAGTGGTGTAACAGTGAAGATCTGGAGCTGTGGACAATGTGAAACATGTATTGTTCTCTGACACCTTCACTGTCTTTCCCACATCTGGGAGAGTTACGGTGTGGAGAAGCCCCGAAGAAGCGTCCCACCCAGACTGCTGATGCCCAGAGTGAAGCATGGGGGGATCAGTGATGGTTTGGGCTCAATAACATGGCATTCTTGAGACCCAATGGTGGTGCTAGATGGGCACTGGGTCACTGCCAAGGACTACCCAACCATTCTGGAGGATCATGTGACCCAATGGGTCAAACACTGTATCCTGAAGGCGGTGGTGTGTATCAGGATGATAATGCAGCAATACACACAGCAGGACTGGAGACAGAGGGGTGTTTTGGAGGAGCGAGTCAGGAAAGGTTTTCCTCCAGCAGCATCAGTAGTGACCTGAACACTAGTCTGAAGAAGAACAGCTCAGAATCCCTCTGGCCGCTGTGCAGGACTCCTCATGTATTTCTCATGTTGTATCTGACCAACTGATGCTGTATTGGCTGCAGAAAGAGGTCCTACACCATTCCAATCAGTTATTGAGCTCTAAAACCAGGGGTTATTGGACAATAGCATTTCTAGGACTGACCAATCAGAATCAGTTATTCCACAGAGTGTTTTATAAACTGGTCAAGCATGAGGATATTTATTTATTAATTATGTATCTACATCACGTGTAATAATCTGGACTGCTCATCTCTGTCACACACACACACACACACACACACACACACACACACACACACACCGGATTACTCTGGTAAACTTGACTGTGATCACACAGAACGTTCCAGAGCGCCGGTGCAGTCGGAGTTATAAATTCAAGATGGCAGCAGCTGAATGAAGAGGAAAAGAAGCCTTTAACAGCTCAAATGTCTGTGTGTGTGTGTGTGTGTGTGTGTGTGTGTGTGTGTGTGTGTGTGTGTGTGTGTGTGTGTGTGTGTGTGTGTGTGTGTGTGTGTGTGTGTGTGTGTGTGTGTGTGTGTGTGTCTGTGTGTGTCTGTCTGTGTGTGTGTGTGTGTGTGTGTGTGTGTGTGTGTGTGTGTGTGTGTGTGTGTGTGTGTGTGTGTCTGTGTGTGTCTGTGTGTGTGTGTGTCTGTCTGTGTGTGTGTGTGTGTCTGTCTCTAAACGTCCCGCAAGAGAAACACAGGCCGAGATTACAAACAGCCGCAGCGCATTGATTTCTTCTGTGCTGTTTATCTCTGCTGCTGAAGAAAGACCTCAGTGGGAAACTCTGGCGCAGAACACATTTGTTTTACAGCAGAAGTGCGTCTAAATCACGCCGCTTCTGCTCCGTTTCAACACTTTTCTCTTTTAAATGACTCCAGAGAGAAACAGCGCCGGCTTTTCTATTCGACAGATTCTGGAGAGCTCAATCCTGTCCTGCAGAAACACTCTGGACTCCTGACTGAAGCATCATCCGTCACAACACATCATTTACACTCAGTGTCTAATGTGCATCTACAGTTCTCCCCCAGTTTCTGTTTAACAGAGAGCAGATTTCTTCAACACATCTCTGATCATAACAGTGTTAATAACTCATCTCTAATAACTGATTTATTTTCTCTTTGTCATGATGACAGTAAATAATATTAGACTAGATATTCTTCAAGACACTTCTATACAGCTTAAAGTGACATTTAAAGGCTTCACTAGGGTAATTAGGCAAGTCATTAGACTAAAATAGGGCTGCTTGACATTGGTAAAGAACTGATATTGCCATATGTAGTTTTTCTGCATCAGACACTGCAGTATGAATATCATTTCACAGGAGGACTTATAACTCTATTCAGAAAACTTGATGATCATACATTGATTGTGATGGTTTTGTAGGCTAGTGAATCTGCACCAAAATAATAACCAAGTTACACTCATAAATGAATAAAATAGACCAAATATATGCATGAATGTTACTGACAGTGGAGTCTGGCAGTACTGAGACACATATGACATGACACAGGATTATCAGATCTAAATGTTGACTACTGCAGTCTTCAATAGAGAAATAATTCAATAAAATTCATCTGTCTTAATCATTTGATTACAAGTTTAGAGTGAATTTGAAGCTTGAAATGGTATATAATCATAGACCTTTTACAAATCTTTCATGCTTTTAGGGTTAAACTGTGTTCTTTACTGTGTTATCTGGTTAATTTCAACACTAACTCTTCATTGCAGATCCTGTGATGGGACTATTACACATTCACACATGCTAATACACTACACTACCTGACAAAAGTCTCATCACCTATCCAAATTTCAGGAATAGCCAATAATAGCTGGACTTCCAGTTGATGATTTGGTATCAGAAGTGTCTTATATGAAAGGTAAAGGCCTCTAGATGAGCTCAATATAATCTGATCATGTCTTGATGTTGACTGATTTGATTAGGACAGTAAGGTCTGACTCTGCTTAGACTAAAGTCTGCTCACTGAACCTTCAATAATGTCCAGTATAGAATATGTGCTCATGCTGCAGTGGAAACAGAATGAATATTGTGTCTGACTCCATCATGAGCTTGGAGGACTGCATCCATACATCTCTGCAATGACTCAAATCACTGATTAATAAAGTCATCTGGAATGGTGAAGAAAGCCTTCTTGCAGGACTCCCAGAGTTCATCAAGAGTCTTTGTGTTCATCTTCAACGCCTCCTCCTTCATCTTACCCCAGACGTGCTCAATAATGTTGATGTCTGGTGACTGGGCTGGCCAATCCTGGAGCAGCTTGACCTTCTCTGCTTTCAGGAGCTTTGATGTGGAGGCTGAAGTATGAGAAGGAGCGCTATCCTGCTGGAGAATTGTCCCTCTCCTGTGGTTTGTAATGTAATGGGCAGCACAAATGTCTTGATACCTCAGGCTGTTGATGTTGATCATCCACTCTGCAGATCTCTCACACGCCCCCATACTGAATATAACCCCAAACCATGATTTCTCCTTCACCAAACTTGACTGATTTCTGTGAGAGTCTTGGCTCCATGATGGTTCCAGTAGGTCTTCTGCAGTATTGGTGATGATTGATGCAGATCAACAGATGATTGATCAGAGAAATCCACCTTCTGACACTTTATGATCAACTAGAAGTCAAGTTATTATCTGCTGCTCTCACAACTGAGCTCCACCACAAGACTTCTGTCAGGTAGTGTATGTAATCTAAAGCCCTGATCAAATATAAATAAATCTCTTAAGGAGGCTAATATTGACTTCAGAAATATATATTTTTAAATATAATTCCAGCCAAACTAAAATAAATAAGTTTCTCCAGAAGAAAGATATTGTAGGGAACACTGTGAAATGTTGTAGGGAATGTTTGAAGAAGACCTGATGTTTAATTCCGTCTTCAACTCAATATTCAGACTCATCAAACACTGAACTTTATTTTGAAGACGGATCCCCTTAGCAACCATCCAGTAGACAGACAGTGAGCAGCTGCATGGCGACACATTAAGAGTCCCCTTAGCAACAGCTGAAGTCCCCGGCAACCGCTCTGATTCCCTCCTGATCTGAGTTTTGATGAGTTTGGTGAAGCGTCGTCAGAGGATAAATCTGCTGGGGCAACATTACACACACACTCACACACTCTCAATAACAGCTTCATGACCACAGGGTGAAGACACGGGTCAGCTGGTGCACACTCACAGTACATACACACGAGTGGCTCAAACTGTAATTACAGAGGACTGATCGCTGTAAACCAGTGTGCTGTTTTAAACACAAGGCCATACTCTCCTCCGATTGGTCAGTTGAACCACTCTCCTCCGATTGGTCAGGTGAATTACTCTCCTCTAAATTGGTCAGTTGAACTACTCTCCTCTGATTGGTCAGGTGAATTACTCTCCTCTGATTGGTCAGTTGAACTACTCTCCTCCAATTAGTCAGTTGAACTACTCTCCTCCGATTGGTCAGTTGAACTACTCTCCTCTGATTGGTCAGTTGAACTACTCTCCTCTGATTGGTCAGTTGAACTACTCTCCTCCGATTGGTCAGTTGAACTACTCTCCTCCGATTGGTCAGATGAACTACTCTGATTAGTCAGTTGAACTACTCTCCTCCGATTGGTCAGGTGAACTACTCTCCTCTGATTGGTCAGCGGAACTACTCTCCGATTGGTCAGATGAACTACTCTGATTGGTTAATTGAACTACTCTCCTCTGATGGATCAGATAAACTACTCTCCTCTGATTGGTCAGATGATGAACTACTCTACTCCGATTGGTCAGTTGAACTACTCTCCTCTGATTGGTCAGTTGAACTACTCTCCTCTGATTGGTCAGTTGAACTACTCTCCTCTGATTAGTCAGTTGAACTACTCTCCTCCGATTGGTCAGTTGAACTACTCTCCTCTGATTGGTCAGCGGAACTACTCTCCAATTGGTCAGATGAACTACTCTGATTGGTTAGTTGAACTACTCTCCTCTGATGGATCAGATAAACTACTCTCCTCTGATTGGTCAGATGATGAACTACTCTACTCCGATTGGTCAGTTGAACTACTCTCCTCTGATTGGTCAGTTGAACTACTCTCCTCTGATTGGTCAGTTGAACTACTCCCCTCTGATAGATCAGCAGAACCACTCTCCTCCGATTGGTCAGTTGAACTACTCTCCTCCGATTGGTCAGATGAACTACTCTGATTAGTCAGTTGAACTACTCTCCTCCGATTGGTCAGGTGAACTACTCTCCTCTGATTGGTCAGCGGAACTACTCTCCGATTGGTCAGATGAACTACTCTGATTGGTTAATTGAACTACTCTCCTCTGATGGATCAGATAAACTACTCTCCTCTGATTGGTCAGATGATGAACTACTCTACTCCGATTGGTCAGTTGAACTACTCTCCTCTGATTGGTCAGTTGAACTACTCTCCTCTGATTGGTCAGTTGAACTACTCTCCTCTGATTAGTCAGTTGAACTACTCTCCTCCGATTGGTCAGTTGAACTACTCTCCTCTGATTGGTCAGCGGAACTACTCTCCAATTGGTCAGATGAACTACTCTGATTGGTTAGTTGAACTACTCTCCTCTGATGGATCAGATAAACTACTCTCCTCTGATTGGTCAGATGATGAACTACTCTACTCCGATTGGTCAGTTGAACTACTCTCCTCTGATTGGTCAGTTGAACTACTCTCCTCTGATTGGTCAGTTGAACTACTCCCCTCTGATAGATCAGCAGAACCACTCTCCTCCGATTGGTCAGATAAACTACTCTATACTGATTGGTCAGTTGAACTACTCTCCTCCGATTGGTCAGTTGAACTACTCTCCTCTGATGGATCAGATGAACTACTCTCCTCTGATTGGTCAGTTGAACTACTCTCCTCTGATGGATCAGATGAACTACTCTCCTCTGATTGGTCAGTTGAACTACTCTCCTCTGATTGGTCAGTTGAACTACTCTTCTCTAGATCAGCGGAACTGCTCTCCTCCGATTGGTCAGATAAACTACTCTACACTGATTGGTCAGTTGAAGTACTCTCCTCCGATTGGTCAGTTGAACTACTCTCCTCTGGTCAGTTGAACTACTCTCCTCTGATGGATCAGATGAACTACTCTCCTCTGATTGGTCAGTTGAACTACTCTTCTCTAGATCAGCGGAACTGCTCTCCTCCGATTGGTCAGATGAACTACCCTGATTGGTCAGATGATGAACTACTCTGCTCTGATTGGTCAGATGAACTACTCTGCTTTGCTTTGATTAGTCAGATGAGCTACTCTTCTCCAATTGGTCGGATGAGCCTGCTCTGCTGTGATTGGCTGTCTCCTCTGCTCTGCTGTGTTTATTGTAGATCTGGTTGATCAGACTCCATTATTTCCCTCCAGATGAGGTGTTTATGTGGATCAGACAGCACTGGTGCTACTCCTCATTCCTCCTCTTCATCGTTTTTAATAGAATGTTACTAAAAACTCACATACGTTTGCAGAGGTCAAGATGAATGACGGACCCTCTGTGTGTGTGTGTGTGTGTGTGTGTGCGCGTGTGTGTGTGTGTGTGTGTGTGTTCATCATCATCAATCTCACTTTCCTTTCTCTGAATGCTGTCCATCTGTTTGTCACTCTGAATAATGAACCATCTTCATCATCATTATCACTCTTCATTCCTCCAGAGGTCATTCCTGCATGTGTGCTGTTCTTATGATGAGGGTGATTATCATTATTATTATTATTGAGACAGATCTGAGTGTCATAACTAACCTTAGTAGATAAGATACAGAATGGAATAAAAACATTGACAGTATTCACAGAGCTGATAGAGGGTTAATAATTCTGACTTCAGCTGTATTTGTATTGTATGTATATGTGTGTGTGTATGTGTTGAATTGCTGTGTGTTTCCCACAGGTCGGCAGCTCACCATCTTCAACAGTCAGGCCTTCATTAAAGTTGGCGGCGGAGAGAAGGGCCGTAACTTCCAGGGCCAGATCTCTGGTCTGTATTATAACGGGCTGCAGGTGTTGAAGCTGGCGGCGGAAGCGGACCCCAATGTGCAGATCCAGGGGAACCTGCGTCTGGTGGGAGACACACCCTCTGTCATGACCACCGACACCACCAGCACCACCCCGCTCGCAGACATGTCCACCACCATCATGGAGACCACCACCACCATGGCCACCACCACCACCCGCAAGCAGCGCTCGCCTACCATGAGGGACAGCGTCACGCAGGTCAGAGCACACACACACACACTCAACACACTAGTGATGGGTAGTTTGAATCTTTTCTGCTACAGTTCGTTTCAATGTACCATTTTAAGTAGGGATGCACTGATCCTGATACTTGGCTCAGATATCGGCTGGATACCGCATATTTTTGCTGGATCGGGTTACGGTCAGCTGCTACCATTCAAGTTCTGAAGCCATTCTATAGATTAATGTGAAGCTCAGATGAATATTCAAGTGGTTTAATTCATGTTCAAATTATTTAGCTGACAATTCTTATGTTTTGGGAAAAACCTTAGAAATTTTTCATAAACATAAATACACTGTGTTCAGATTGACTCTCCTTTGGTGATGTTGGTGCTGTTTTTGACCCATTGACCTCCATTATAATCACATTTATTGATTGTAAAGCCATAACAGCAGATAATCATGCATTCTTGATTGCTGCTGGTTTCCCCTGTTGGGATTAAGAGGGACAGTGTGTCATTTTTACTTTTACCAACACATGAATCTATTTGGATTTGCATTGTTAACCTTAAATAAAAATGTTAAAGGTTTTTTATTTGATGTTTTTATGTATTTCCTCATGTTTTGAGTGACTATACTCCCAAAATACGGCCATTTTGCATAAATCCACAGATTTTGTAAAGAATATTCTGCGCAGATATATAACAAATAATGTCATCACATTCAGTCAAGGGAATGAACTCAGAGTCATGTAAACGAGCCCTGAGTGTCTCTGTAATGCTTGAAATGAGAATAATTAACTCAAGACTGAATTTCCGCTCATAAAAAGGGAGTTTCTTAAACAATGTAGACGTGTTGTTTAAGTGAAGCTGGCGTGACGTGCCTACAGTCAGTGCTGTGTTCCTACAGTCTCAGAATAACCCTGGTAAATGTCAAGTGTACAGCAGTAACCCGCAGCTGTAGTAGATGTTATCATTGGCTCCTGTGAGGGGGAACCGTATGAGTATACAGTACTGAAACTCTTCTGGAGCTGCAGAGGAAATGCTTCAGAACACACGCCTGCCATTATTACTTCCTGCTTATAAAGTGCATTTAAATTAGGGCTGCGCGATATATTGCTAAACTACCATTATTGTGATAATAGCATGTGCAGTATATGTATCGCAGACCATACCTGTCAACCCTCCTGTTTTTCCCGGGATTCTCCCGTATTTTACAGTTCTATCCCGCTGTCATCCCGTAAAGCTATTTCTCCCGTATTTTACAGTTCTATCCCGCTGTCATCCCGTAAAGCTATTTCTCCCGTATTTTACAGTTCTATCCCGCTGTCATCCCGTAAAGCTATTTCTCCTGTATTGTACAGTTCTATCCCGCTGTCATCCCGTAAAGCTATTTCTCCTGTATTTTACAGTTCTATCCCGCTGTCATCCTGTAAAGCTATTTCTCCCGTATTTTACAGTTCTATCCTGCTGTCATCCCGTAAAGCTATTTCTCCCGTATTTTACAGTTCTATCCCGCTGTCATCCTGTAAAGCTATTTCTCCCGTATTTTACAGTTCTATCCCGCTGTCATCCCGTAAAGCTATTTCTCCTGTATTTTTAATCTTTCTGTGAAGAGCCGATCCTCCCTATATGTAACCCATACCACCAAACCACCAGGGGGCACCCCTTGCTCTTAAATGTGAGTCTGTTCTGTGCTTTCATTTCATTTAGGCATGAAAACACTTTGAAATAAACATAAAAACGGTGCGATTCATTTCCTTTTCATTACAGGCGACATTACCCCTATGCAATCCTCAAAACAGTCAGTTCATGTACCGATGCATGACTGTCAGCTGATGCGCTCCATAGTGATAAATAAATCACTATCACTGTTTCCCCAAGTGGATTCTGTACGCACGCGGTTTGATACGGAGCTCAAGTGGACACTGGGTTTTGGGTGCGTGTTTGAACAGACAAATACACATCATCATCATCGTAATAATAATGAAAATAATAATAATAATGGCGGTAAATTATGCTTTGGCGACCTCACATTAATAAAGGGACTAAGCCTGAAAGAAAATGAATGAATGAATAATAATAATAACATCTAGACATCTGGATCTTGTTTGGTTTTCTTTTAAACACAACAAATTAGATGTCTTAAATGAGCATAAACAGGAAAGCAATCAAATGTTTTCATTATAGATCTGCACATTTATTTAATGTATACAGAATGCTTGTATAGTGAAGAAAAGATGAGTGAGATTTGATAACTTGCTCAATTTCTTTATAATAGCTAATCATTTTAATCAGCTGAACTGTTTGCTAATATATTTGCAGCTTTTTCTAACGTTTACTAATCATTATATCCTTTGTAAATAATAATATTTACTGACTGTTTCAGCAGTTTATTTACAATGAAACCGCTCCAGATGAACATATTTAGTGTTCCCTTATTTTCACATGCTAATGTTGACAGGTATGATCGCAGACGTGTGTGATAAATGACATTTATTATATGTATTGGTTGTTTGTCTAAATTTGACCAGTCAGATATGCCCTTACTATCGTTAGCCCCACCTCCCAAGTAGCTGATGTTCTGCTATTGGCTAGAAGCTGAACACAGAGCTGAAAATAAACACTAATGGGTGGAGTCGAGATGAGAAAGGAAAATGGCAACAGCCAATCAGAGTCAGGATATCTGTGCAGGTTCACTCATTCATAGTGTTTTAAAGACTTGTCTGTTCTGAGAACTCGAGTGACGCTGCACTGCCTTTTACTGTTGACGAGCAAAATAAGTGTGCTGCGCGTTTCATGTTGCTTGGCAACCACTGATATTGTCATAATTGAGATATGTAATAACACTGTGATATTCAGGATTTGTGAAGTCATACAGCTCAGAATAACTAGAAACAGCCAATGGTCTCTCCTCCATCTTTAAAAGTCTCCATAGTAATCATGACAACACAAACACTGCTGTCCGTCAACGGAAACCCCGCCTCTGCTTTCATTTGATTGGACAATGAATAAGGATGCGACAGATTTAGCGTGCTTTTTTCGCTCCGTTTGCAACTGCAGGCGCACAGAGCTCAATGACAAAAACAGCGAATCAATAATCAATAATACTTTATCTAGAAACTTTTAGATTCAAGTATTCTGCTACATGTCTGCCATCTAGTGGAAACTTTAAACTGTGATGTTATTTAACACTTGTTGAGCTGTCTGTTAGTAATGAAACAAGGTATTTTGATGTCTGTCATGTATTCAAAGCTTACTTTAATTAAATATAATTGTATTTGAAAACTTTCACCATGAGGATTTGAGAATAGGGTATATGCAGAAGCATGCAGAAGGACTTTTAATTTGTCAGTAACCTGGATCAAGCATTTCCAGTGAACTGTGTGTCGATACAGAATCGGCGTGTTTAAGGTCTGTTGTCTTTCTAAATCAACGATCTTCACTACCTAAATGATATACGCTGTAAAGTGGGTCTCAGAATATACATGAAGCTCTGCATTAAATGACATTTTTCCTCAGCATGTCTTTACATATTTACATTTATTTTACTTCAGCATTTCCAACAGTGTTTCTGCGCTCGCCTGCTGATCCTGACGGGTGAGCGTGTGTAAACAGCTTTGCATCTGGGTTTACTCTTCAACAGCTAAATGAATGCTGCAGTCTATTTAACTGATTATATTTGAATTAAATTACAACATCAATGCTGTAAAAGGAACTGTATAAAACTGAAAATTCACATTAACCGTTCACCTGAAGTTTATCTGTATGGGAAGAAACACTAGCTCTGTCCTCTACCCTAATCTGCTTTAAGACCGCCATCCTATGGTCAGATGCAGAAATGCATTCTGCATGTAAACTCACAGTGCATCATGGGCATTTTCAAGCTGTTGAGTGTGCATGAGTTGTAGACTCGTTATTGAAGTGCATTGTGGGATTGATTGAGTGCACTTGATAAAAATCCCTCAAATAGTGCACTGTTAAGGGTATAGGGGTGATTTTGGATACGGCTTATATGTTTGCATCTTGACAGGTCTGACTGGGCTTTATGCACACAGACTCTTAAAGTCAGCCAGCCCCAGGGCTTCCTGTGAAATGACATCCCATACAAAATCTCCATGTTTAAGACCTGATTTCTTTAAAAAACAGCGATCTTCACTGCCTGGATGAGATACGATGTGAAGTGGGTCTCAGACCAAACAAGATGCACTGCATTGAGTGAGATTTTCCTCCATCATGTCTTTAAAATATGGAAATTAATTTTAACATAGTATTTTCAGTAGAGTTTCTGCACTAGCTACTGCTAATGATAGCACCTACATCTAAACGGCCTTAAGTCATCTCTTTTTACGCTTCAGCAGCCAAATGAATGTTCAAGTCTATTTAACCGATTATATTTGATTTACATTACACCATCGATGCTGTAAAAAGTACAGTATGAAGCTGAAAATAGTCTCACTGAAGAGCCTATTAGATCAGAAAAATATATTTGACCTGTTTATTTTAATATCATTAAATAAATAAATGATTTAAAAACACAGCTAATAAAAAGACCTGTTTTTAGAGAAGTGTTATATCATTAATGCAATACTCAAGAACATTATAGACAAGATCCAGCATCATGAGGAAATAGGAAACGATAAGAAAACCCTTTATAAGGAACGGTAGACTAAATATTTGTCTATATGATATATATTGTCATATTGCACAGCTCTAAAAGAGGCGTGGCCTGTTGGGTTATGGCTGTGTTTGATTGGTGCATATCTCTTATTCAAATCCAGTTCATACCAGAACAGAGAGACATTTGATTTGGGCAACAGATCATGGGCTGACTCAAACATGAGTCAGTGCATTAATATTTGACAAACAAAGCTTGATTTTCCATTAGTTTCCCTGAGAGAGCGAGAACAGATTGGAGTCTGCAGCATTAATGCGTTCACTGAATGAATGAAGCAGATCTCCACCATCACGTTGGGTCGCAGAGAACACGTGAAAATGAAATGTGCTTTAGAGGCGAGACGCTCCAAATGATGTAGTCTTTAATAAATATCACTTCATGAAATAAATAAGTGAGCAAACCCTGCAGGCGGCAGTACAGCGGCTTTCCTGAACTAATTAATAGAAACACAGGATGGTGTCCTGCGGCTAAAGCGGAGCGCGAACGAGCAAGAAATCTGCTGGAAATGAGTTTCTGGTCCAGTCCACAGTAAAAGCTCCATCAGTTCAGTTCAGGAGAACAACACTAATGCTCAGCTCTTATCTGACAGATTTCTCTGCAGCTTTCAGTTCTGATTGATACATGTTTGATTAATAATCAGTCTTAAACAAAGACTTGATTAACCCTTTCACTGCAAGCCTGGCTTTTTGAACAGACATGAAAATGATCAGTGATCTTCAATGCTTTGGTGGACATATTTAAGCTTAATCTCACTTTAAAGAAGATACCTGTTGCATTGTAGTCTGATTGAGTCAAAAATGTTCACAAAGTGAAATAAAACAAGTTATTAAGACTGAGAGATTTGGCCTAAAATCAAAATCTCGATTAATTGAACATTTTAACTCCATTACAGTTAATGAAGGATTATTTTGAGTTGTCTCATGTTTTTGCCCTCATAGTTCCTGACATGTTTTCTACAGTAAATCTGCTTTTATAAAAGTTTTTCTGTTTTTAAATACGCTATTTTTGAATGTAAGGTGATATTATCATTACTCGATATTACAATAGTTGAAGTAAACACACACTGAAGTAAACACACACTAACTATCATCTATGATTATTTATTTAACATCAACGCTGAACAACACACATTGCCTAAAACGCAGCTCTCCGCATCACCCACCCTCATCACCGCTAAAAAATTGACCAATCACAAAGCCTGTGCTATGTGTCATTGTGATGTGTAGTTATGTTTTTTTGAGAGGTTTACAGGTATGTGAAGGCTGCACCAAACCATGTGCTTGGCTAAAGTATAATGTCAGAATAATATAATAAGTATAAATTAGCCTTAACAGAGCGGGGTCACGTGACTCCACATACGGTAGGAAAAGTCATTGAAGGATTATAGGTTCTAAATATCGATTACAATTACTTTTCGATTAATCATCCAGCCCTACAAGTTATGTAGCTTTAAGTTTATTAAATAGTAAAACAATAACTGTATAGTTTATTATATTATATAAATATGTATTGTATAAACCTGTTTTAGCCCAAATATGACAGAAATCAAAACTAAATTATATTCTAAATTTGAAGTTGATCTCTCCAAAAATGAGCTTTGAGTGAGGTTTAGTTTGACTGCAGTACCAGACATGACCAGCAGGTGACCATACAGTTTACATTAGTGTCCATATAAGGGCGTCCCCTGTTTCTGTGTGTGTGAGGAATATGAACTGTATTTTTGATACTTTTGACATTATTTGTAAATCAAGCATCAAATTCTACAGTAATATGGGCAGTCTGGTGGTATTTGATATGAATTTAGCCTCTAAAAAACATCTAAAATTGTTTACATGTGGATTGCTGCAGCATAGTAATGCTTTACAACTCTGATGAGTAAAGTTCTGTCACATTAATAAATTACTGTTGCTCTGGTATATCTATCAGTAACCCAGATATGGAAACAAGACATGTTAAGCTTTCTAATAATATATAGTTTGTCATGATTGCTGTATGTTTAGACTTTAATAGTATGGTTAATAAATATAACTGCAAATGGGCTCGCTGGGTGACAGTAAATGTGTTTGGACATGTTTCTCTTCCTAAATAATAAAAAGACAAAAAAAATACTGTGTAATATGTATTCAGAAGAGTTAGTCCTATTCAACTATTGCAATATTCATTCATTCATTCATTTTCTTTTCGGCTTAGTCCCTTTTTAATTGCAATACAGTAAAGTAAACTTACAGTAAGGGGTTAAAGGGTTAGTTCACTCAAAAAATCCCTCAGGGCTGCATTTTAAGTAACACAGTCAGCTATTTTTTTAAAGTGATTTTAGATTTTTCTGTGATTTTTCTGAGTTTTGAAACGTAAAACTCTCAATGTTTGCCTAAACATGATTACTACACTACACTACTAGACTACAATGAAAACCAAACCAAAATAAGGCATGTAATTTATTCTTGAAAACAATATCAGATTAATATATCATCATAACTCTCTCACAATACTCATTTTATTATGTATAATATTATGTATTTCTTGTCCAGAAAAAAACGAAACAGCGCTTCTAGTTTGGTTTTCAGCGCAAAGTGCAGAACAGCACTTGGACTTCTCATTTATTTGTGCAATGGAGGGCGACTACATTTGATTGAATGACCAGAATGCACGGTTAATCATCAATATCAAATTACATTTACATTCAGCCTTACCATGGATTTCTATGCAGAATTCTCAGCTTTAAAATAAATAAGCTTTCAACAAATTATGTTTCAAATTTGAAGTTGATATCTCAAAAAATGAGCTTTGAGTGAGGTTTAGTTTGGCCGCAGTACCAAACACGGCCAGCAGGTGACCATACAGTTTACATTAGTGAATATATACAATATACACTGAAGCTGAGCAGGGCTGAGCACGGTCAGTGTCTGGATGGGAGACCACATGGGAACACTAGGCTGCTGTTGGAAGTGGTGTTAGTGAGGCCTGCAGGGGGCGCTCAGCCTGTCTGGGTCCTAATGCTCCAGTATAGTGAAGGGGACACTATACTGTCAGTGAGCGCCGTCTTTCAGATGAGACGTTAAACCGAGCTCCTGACTCTCTGTGCTCATTAATAATCCCATGGCACTTCTGGTAAAGAGCAGGGGTGTAACTCCGGTGTCTTGGTCATACACGATAAATGCACTACATAAATACACAGTACATTACATATAATAGTTTTGTCTGGGTGGGCCAGCCTTCAGTCTGAGTCGCCACAGGACCAATCAGAATCAGGTATTCCAGAAAGCCACAGATTAGGTGTTTGTAATGTATTATATTGAAGGAGGACAGTGTACTGACTCTCTCTCTCTCTCTGTTTCTCTGTCTGTCTGCAGAATACTGACGATCTGTTAGTAGCATCTGCTGAATGTCCGAGTGATGATGAAGATCTCGAGGAGTGTGAGCCTGGAAACGGTGAGTCAGTTTACCATCTGTGCGAGTGTTTATGTGCTAGAATCCCACACACATATTGACACATGCACACACACATCATGTTGTCGTCCCGTGAGCAGCTGTGATTGGACAAATTAAGCCTCAGTGGAAGATAACGGTGACAGACTGAATGTAAATGAATGTGTCTGAAATCAAGTCTTTATTTGTGAGGAGCGTCTGCAGTGTCGAGTGTGTGAACGCGTGTGTGTAGAGTGTGTGAACAACAGACAGAACAGAAAACGTCATGATTGTGGGACATAATCAATATATCAGACCGTGAGGAGAGCAGCGGTGAATGCTGGAGGAGTCCTGCACACATTAAACTCATCTACTTTAATAGTCTGATTATCTCTCAGCACACACTGCTGTGATTCTACTACACGTGCCTGATCAGTGTGTAAAGATCTGTCCATCCATCTGTCTATCTATCTATCTATCTATCTATCTATCTATCTATCTATCTATCTATCTATCTATCTATCTATCTATCCATCCATCCATCCATCCATCCATCCATCCATCCATCCATCCATCCATCCATCCATCCATCCATCCATCCATCCATCCATCCATCCATCCATCCATCCATCCATCCATCCATCCATCCATCCATCCATCCATCCATCCATCCATCCATCCATCCATCCATCCATCTCTATCTATCTATCTATCTATCTATCTATCTATCTATCTATCTATCTATCTATCTATCCATCTGTCTATCTCTTATCCATCTATCTATCCATGCATCTATCCATCCATCCATCCATCCATCTATGCATTCATCCATCTATCCATCCATCTATCTGTCTGTCTGTCTACACAAAATTATTTGCCAAAATTGATGTCCACTACCTAACAACCACTGATATCACCTTAGCAATGGACTTGCATCTGCCTAGCAACCACCAGGAATACCTCAGAATCTGCTTAAAACCGACTTAGAAATTACACCCTAGCAACCTCCAATCCCCCATAGCAACCATCAGTGGGTCTGTCTGAAGGTGGGCCGGAGTTCATCTGTGTTTGTGAGCAAATATTTCTATTATAAAGAGAGCAAACAGAGAGAGAGAGAGAGCAGAGGGAGGAACACAAGAAAGATGAAGAGGAAATCAAACACTCACAAAGATCGAGACAGAGAGAGAGGCAGAGAGAGAGAGAGAGAGAGAGAGAGAGAGAGAGAGAGAGAGGGGGAGAGAGAGAGAGAGAGAGAGAGAGAGAGAGAGAGAGAGAGAGAGAGAGAGGGGGAGAGAGAGAGCAGAGGGGGAGAGAGAGAGAGAGAGAGAGAGAACTGATTTTATTAATTTTATTTTATTTAACAATTCAGTTTCAAAATCAAATTAATTCATTTTAAAATACAACTCTTCATCAGGAACAAAGCACACACCAGTATCGCTACACCACTCAGACGTAGATAGCTTTTTTATCATTTTATAACCATTAAAATCCAACATTCAGGCTTCATTTAGACAAGTTTTTAAAAATGAACGCAAAGTGTTTTCAGTTCCTCTCTTCTATTTATTTTTTCTTGTAATAGAGATTTCTGATTTAGCTAGACCAATGATGAAATTCTTTAACTTATATTGTATATCTGTAGCCTTTTGTACTTAAAACCCAACATAAAACACTGAATTGTGAATTAAAAACAACTAGAGAGAGCCAGAGACAGATAAAAGTGAAGAAGGGAGAGAGAGAGACTGAGAGAGGTGGAGAAAAAGAGAGAGATTGAGATTGATTTTTTTCTGAGAGAGAGAGAGAAAGAGAGAGAGTTTGACCGGCGTCTGCATGTTCCTCACGTTTGCTGGTGTCGAGGGAGCAAGGGATGAGCTGGGCGGAGGAAAGGAGAGGAAAGAGGGATGAATGCAGGCATGTATGTGTGGACGGATGGAGGGGAAATCTCCGCATTGCGTTTCTGCTCCAGGGTCCCACAGAAATGTCTGATGAATGTCCTGTTTCTCAGCTGATCCCGGTGGGCTAATTAATCTCTGCCCTCGTTTGACTCTCCTAATTACATCATTCACTGGAGCCTGCAGACCGCTCTTTACTTTTAATGAGACGCAACTACAAACACACAACAGTCTGAGTGTTAGACAAAATACACAGCACTTTCAACAATATAAGAGCAGAACAGTCTAAGAGTTACACCCAAACACACAACAGTCTGAGCGTTACACCCAAACACACACAACAGTCTGAGCGTTACACCCAAACACACAACAGTCTGAGCATTACACCCAAACACACACAACAGTCTGAGCGTTACACCCAAACACACAACAGTCTGAGCGTTACACCCAAACACACAACAGTCTGAGCGTTACACCCAAACACACACAACAGTCTGAGCGTTACACCCAAACACACACAACAGTCTGAGCGTTACACCCAAACACACAACAGTCTGAGCATTACACTCAAACACACAACAGTCTGAGCGTTACACCCAAACACACAACAGTCTGAGCGTTACACCCAAACACACACAACAGTCTGAGCGTTACACCCAAACACACACAACAGTCTGAGCGTTACACCCAAACACACAACAGTCTGAGCATTACACTCAAACACACAACAGTCTGAGCATTACACTCAAACACACAACAGTCTGAGCGTTACACCCAAACACACACGACAATCTGAGCGTTACACCCAAACACACAACAGTCTGAGCGTTACACCCAAACACACACAACAATCTGAGCGTTACACCCAAACACACAACAGTCTGAGCGTTACACCCAAACACACAACAGTCTGAGCATTACACTCAAACACACAACAGTCTGAGCGTTACACCCAAACACACAACAGTCTGAGCATTACACCCAAACACACAACAGTCTGAGCGTTACACCCAAACACACAACAGTCTGAGCGTTACACTCAAACACACAACAGTCTGAGCGTTACACCCAAACACACAACAGTCTGAGCGTTACACCCAAACACACACAACAGTCTGAGCGTTACACCCAAACACACACAACAGTCTGAGCGTTACACCCAAACACACAACAGTCTGAGCGTTACACCCAAACACACAACAGTCTGAGCGTTACACCCAAACACACAACAGTCTGAGCATTACATCTAAACACACAACAGTCTGAGCGTTACACCCAAACACACACAACAGTCTGAGCGTTACACCCAAACACACAACAGTCTGAGCGTTACACCCAAACACACAACAGTCTGAGCGTTACACCCAAACACACAACAGTCTGAGCGTTACACCCAAACACACAACAGTCTGAGCGTTACACCCAAACACACAACAGTCTGAGCGTTACACCCAAACACACACAACAGTCTGAGCGTTACACCCAAACACACAACAGTCTGAGCGTTACACCCAAACACACAACAGTCTGAGCGTTACACCCAAACACACAACAGTCTGAGCGTTACACCCAAACACACAACAGTCTGAGCGTTACACCCAAACACACAACAGTCTGAGCGTTACACCCAAACACACAACAGTCTGAGCGTTACACCCAAACACACAACAGTCTGAGCGTTACACCCAAACACACACGACAATCTGAGCGTTACACCCAAACACACAACAGTCTGAGCGTTACACCCAAACACACAACAGTCTGAGCGTTACACCCAAACACACAACAGTCTGAGCGTTACACCCAAACACACAACAGTCTGAGCGTTACACCCAAACACACAACAGTCTGAGCGTTACACCCAAACACACACAACAGTCTGAGCGTTACACCCAAACACACAACAGTCTGAGCGTTACACCCAAACACACAACAGTCTGAGCGTTACACCCAAACACACACAACAGTCTGAGCGTTACACCCAAACACACACAACAGTCTGAGCGTTACACCCAAACACACAACAGTCTGAGCGTTACACTCAAACACACAACAGTCTGAGCGTTACACCCAAACACACAACAGTCTGAGCGTTACACCCAAACACACACAACAGTCTGAGCGTTACACCCAAACACACACAACAGTCTGAGCGTTACACCCAAACACACAACAGTCTGAGCATTACACTCAAACACACAACAGTCTGAGCATTACACTCAAACACACAACAGTCTGAGCGTTACACCCAAACACACACGACAATCTGAGCGTTACACCCAAACACACAACAGTCTGAGCGTTACACCCAAACACACACAACAATCTGAGCGTTACACCCAAACACACAACAGTCTGAGCGTTACACCCAAACACACAACAGTCTGAGCATTACACTCAAACACACAACAGTCTGAGCGTTACACCCAAACACACAACAGTCTGAGCGTTACACCCAAACACACAACAGTCTGAGCATTACATCTAAACACACAACAGTCTGAGCGTTACACCCAAACACACAACAGTCTGAGCGTTACACCCAAACACACAACAGTCTGAGCGTTACACTCAAACACACAACAGTCTGAGCGTTACACCCAAACACACAACAGTCTGAGCGTTACACCCAAACACACACAACAGTCTGAGCGTTACACCCAAACACACACAACAGTCTGAGCGTTACACCCAAACACACAACAGTCTGAGCGTTACACCCAAACACACAACAGTCTGAGCGTTACACCCAAACACACAACAGTCTGAGCGTTACACCCAAACACACAACAGTCTGAGCATTACATCTAAACACACAACAGTCTGAGCGTTACACCCAAACACACAACAGTCTGAGCGTTACACCCAAACACACAACAGTCTGAGCGTTACACCCAAACACACAACAGTCTGAGCGTTACACCCAAACACACAACAGTCTGAGCGTTACACCCAAACACACAACAGTCTGAGCGTTACACCCAAACACACAACAGTCTGAGCGTTACACCCAAACACACACAACAGTCTGAGCGTTACACCCAAACACACAACAGTCTGAGCGTTACACCCAAACACACAACAGTCTGAGCGTTACACCCAAACACACAACAGTCTGAGCGTTACACCCAAACACACAACAGTCTGAGCGTTACACCCAAACACACAACAGTCTGAGCGTTACACCCAAACACACAACAGTCTGAGCATTACACCCAAACACACAACAGTCTGAGCGTTACACCCAAACACACAACAGTCTGAGCATTACACTCAAACACACAACAGTCTGAGCGTTACACCCAAACACACAACAGTCTGAGCGTTACACTCAAACACACAACAGTCTGAGCGTTACACCCAAACACACAACAGTCTGAGCGTTACACTCAAACACACAACAGTCTGAGCGTTACACTCAAACACACAACAGTCTGAGCGTTACACCCAAACACACAACAGTCTGAGCGTTACACCCAAACACACAACAGTCTGAGCATTACACCCAAACACACAACAGTCTGAGCGTTACACCCAAACACACAACAGTCTGAGCATTACACTCAAACACACAACAGTCTGAGCGTTACACCCAAACACACAACAGTCTGAGCGTTACACTCAAACACACAACAGTCTGAGCGTTACACCCAAACACACAACAGTCTGAGCGTTACACTCAAACACACAACAGTCTGAGCGTTACACTCAAACACACAACAGTCTGAGCATTACACTCAAACACACACAACAGTCTGAGCATTACACCCAAACACACACAACAGTCTGAGCGTTACACCCAAACACACAACAGTCTGAGCGTTACACCCAAACACACAACAGTCTGAGCGTTACACCCAAACACACAACAGTCTGAGCGTTACACCCAAACACACACAACAGTCTGAGAGTTACACCCAAACACACAACAGTCTGAGAGTTACACCCAAACACACAACAGTCTGAGCGTTACACCCAAACACACACAACAGTCTGAGCGTTACACCAAACACACAACAGTCTGAGCGTTACACCCAAACACACAACAGTCTGAACGTTACACCCAAACACACACAACAGTCTGAGCGTTACACCCAAACACACACAACAGTCTGAGCGTTACACCAAACACACACAACAGTCTGAGCGTTACACCAAACACACACAACAGTCTGAGCGTTACACCCAAACACACACAACAGTCTGAGCGTTACACCAAACACACACAACAGTCTGAGCGTTACACCCAAACACACACAACAGTCTGAGCGTTACACCAAACACACACAACAGTCTGAGCGTTACACCCAAGCACACACAACAGTCTGAGCGTTACACCCAAACACACACAACAGTCTGAGCGTTACACCAAACACACACAACAGTCTGAGCGTTACACCAAACACACACAACAGTCTGAGCGTTACACCCAAACACACAACAGTCTGAGCGTTACACCCAAACACACACAACAGTCTGAGCGTTACACCCAAACACACAACAGTCTGAGCGTTACACCCAAACACACACAACAGTCTGAGCGTTACACCCAAACACACAACAGTCTGAGCGTTACACCCAAACACACACAACAGTCTGAGCGTTACACCCAAACACACAACAGTCTGAGCGTTACACTCAAACACACAACAGTCTGAGCATTACACTCAAACACACAACAGTCTGAGCGTTACACCCAAACACACAACAGTCTGAGCGTTACACTCAAACACACAACAGTCTGAGCGTTACACCCAAACACACAACAGTCTGAGCGTTACACTCAAACACACAACAGTCTGAGCGTTACACTCAAACACACAACAGTCTGAGCGTTACACCCAAACACACAACAGTCTGAGCGTTACACCCAAACACACAACAGTCTGAGCATTACACCCAAACACACAACAGTCTGAGCGTTACACCCAAACACACAACAGTCTGAGCATTACACTCAAACACACAACAGTCTGAGCGTTACACCCAAACACACAACAGTCTGAGCGTTACACTCAAACACACAACAGTCTGAGCGTTACACCCAAACACACAACAGTCTGAGCGTTACACTCAAACACACAACAGTCTGAGCGTTACACTCAAACACACAACAGTCTGAGCATTACACTCAAACACACACAACAGTCTGAGCGTTACACCCAAACACACAACAGTCTGAGCGTTACACTCAAACACACAACAGTCTGAGCGTTACACCCAAACACACACAACAGTCTGAGCATTACACCCAAACACACACAACAGTCTGAGCGTTACACCCAAACACACAACAGTCTGAGCGTTACACCCAAACACACAACAGTCTGAGCGTTACACCCAAACACACAACAGTCTGAGCGTTACACCCAAACACACACAACAGTCTGAGAGTTACACCCAAACACACAACAGTCTGAGAGTTACACCCAAACACACAACAGTCTGAGCGTTACACCCAAACACACACAACAGTCTGAGCGTTACACCCAAACACACACAACAGTCTGAGCGTTACACCCAAACACACACAACAGTCTGAGCGTTACACCAAACACACACAACAGTCTGAGCGTTACACCAAACACACACAACAGTCTGAGCGTTACACCCAAACACACACAACAGTCTGAGCGTTACACCAAACACACACAACAGTCTGAGCGTTACACCCAAACACACACAACAGTCTGAGCGTTACACCAAACACACACAACAGTCTGAGCGTTACACCCAAGCACACACAACAGTCTGAGCGTTACACCCAAACACACACAACAGTCTGAGCGTTACACCAAACACACACAACAGTCTGAGCGTTACACCAAACACACACAACAGTCTGAGCGTTACACCCAAACACACAACAGTCTGAGCGTTACACCCAAACACACACAACAGTCTGAGCGTTACACACAGGACGTCTCGATGATTGTTCTCATTTAAAGTGTTCAGATCAGTGTGTGTACAGCCACATGAGCAGATTGTGAAGCGTATATGAGTGTGTTGGCTGTGAGTTTAGCAGAGATATAACTCATCTTTAATGAGACAGAAACCCCAGCGCTGCTGAACACTGACTCACAACAGCGCTGTTTGATTTATAGCTGTAAATATACGCTGCTTTCATTTCCCTCACTCAAACAATAAAGCAGATCTGTGCCTCATCTATAATCAAGATGCTTCATTTATTAGTCGCAGAAGCAAGTCCAATAAAACAAACATGAATATTTCAGAGCGCTGCATAATAACAGTGTGTTTGGACTGATGTGCAGCGAGTGCCTTTACGGAGGTTAATCTGTGCTGTCGTCAGATATTAAGCGTTTGGGTCAATCTCAGCGCTGCGTCTCTCCAGTGTTCGGCTTCAGAATCACATCATCTAAGACAGAGAGACAGCTCAGATCTCTGCTCCCCAAGCATCAAGGCTATTTTAGTGAACCACGAGTAAAACTATCGGTCAAAAACATTCTCCTTAACTCAAATCAAATTTAAAAATGTACAATAAACAGAAAACTAAAGCTAAATCAGCGCTCAATATTATAGTTATTATGGGTTTTACATAAGAGTGAATGTAAACTGCGCAAACACTAAACCTTGCTCTGAGAACAGTAAACAATAAAACATTTGACAAATTACAGTATTTTAATGGTCCCTTTAACAAATGTTATTGAATTTACGTTGCGTTGCATCTACATAATAACTAATTCTCAACAGATATTATTTACAATAAGACTTAGGTTGGCCTTAGGGTTAGTGTAAGCTGACATGTACTTAAAAAGTTTCTTCTAGTCTGTTGAAGGAGCAGTATCAGCAGACTTTTTCCCCAGAGCTGTCTTCCTTTTGAACTCTGCCCCTCACTGACTCTTTTGCCCCCCCCCCCCCCCCCCCCCCCAATACACCCCCCACACTCCTCTAACTTATACTCCTCACAATCACTGCACTATTTAACATTTGCACATTTAAAGTTTGCACATATTCATTGCACTGATTCACTTATTTGAACTGGACATACCCACTGCACATGGACATTTATAATTATGTTTATCTGCACACTTCTGCTATTAATAGCATCCTGTACATATATTCATTTATTGTAAATCTGTTCATAGCTAACACACCTGTATATAATGTTGATAGTACATCCATCTGTAAATATCACCATAGTTTCTCTATAACTGCACTTTATAACTTATACCTGTATCCTGCACTTGCTGCTATTGCACTGCTGGTTAGACCGAAACTGCATTTCGTTGCCTTGTACTTGTACATGTGTAATGACAATAAAGTTGAATCTAATCTAAATGTATAAAAACTAAATAGAAACCAAATAAAACTAAACTAAAGCTGATGAAACCATTAATGGAATAAACTAAAAATGAACTGAAATCTATAACAAATATAAAAATCAAAATAAAAACGTTCAGTAGCAGAACTATAATACTGAATATCAGTGTAGTGATGGCTGCTTTCCCAACACTGCTTCATAAAGCTTCCAAACCTTTACCTATCTTTTATTTACAATCAGTGGTTTGGTGGCACGTATCAAATCATCAACACTCAAAAAATGGCGTTTGTTATTTGTTCAAAGTACTTATTTAAAATGAGCTGAAGCCACACAATTCTTGGTGTTTTGGGGAAAACTTTATTCTTTAATGTTGTTCCAACAAAAATCAATTGTGTGGAGGCCAGCATTTTTCAGTGAAGCTCATGTGGTTTCAGTAAATGAGGCTTCGTTACCACTGGGGGCGATCTGTGTAACACCATAAAATACACTTTAATCACGCAGCTTTATTCAGATTGCCCCTCAGTGGAGAATCACTGAACAGGCTTCATTTTTACCTGATCTCAGATCAGTTTTACAAATTTGTAGGTGTTTTGTAAAATAAAAAGCAATAATGGTTATTAATTATCTCTGCTGGCCAAAAACATTCTCGTTAACTGAAATAAAATAAAAAATTCCCAATAAATTGTCGGCGCCACTGGTGTAGTGGTTAGTGCACATGCACTCCAGTGCTCACAGCGACCCGAGTTCGATTCCGCCTTGTGGTTCTATGCCGATCCTACCCCTCTCTCTGCTCCCTATGGTGTCCTGTCAGCTCTCTCTACTGTCCTGTCGAATAAAGGTGAAAACCCCGAAAAAAATAAATAAAAAATCCCAATAAATGATAAACGAAAACTAGACTAACAAGCACTGAAATATAATAAAGATGAGCAAAAATAAATTTATATTAGACAGATCGCTATTAAATTAGTAAAAGACAAATGACTCGATTACTAAAACTAAATGTATAAAAACTAAACTAAAGCTGACGAAACCATTAATGCACTGACATAAAACTAGACTAAAATGTACAGCAAATTTACCGAATATGTAATCAAAATAAAAACTCAATTAATAATGTGAAACTGTAATGAGCTTGTCGAATATCAGCGCAGTGACCAAAGACTGCTTCATGAAGCTGCCAAACCTTTCTCAATCTTTTGTTTCAAATCCGTGGTTTTAGAGTGAATATTATAATGGAATTATCAAGGTCACGTGATTTCAGTAAAGAATTTATCATTACAGTTTCAAAACATTATTCAACAATAAACAATATTCAGTGTTTCTCCACTGGGGGGCGATCTGTGTAATATTACACAGATATGCTGGTGCTAGCATATCTGAAGGACATCACTGGACCCCTGCTGGACCCCCTGCAGTTCGCCTATAGAGCAAACCGGTCTGTGGATGATGCAGTCAACATGGGACTGTATTATACTCTACAACATCTGGACAAACCAGGGAACTACGCAAGGATTCTGTTTGTGGACTTCAGTTCTGCCTTTAACACCATCGTCCCATCACTGCTTGAGTACAAACTGGCCCAGCTCTCTGTTCCTAGCTCTGTCTGTCAATGGATCACCAGCTTTCTGACAGATAGACAGCAGCTAGTCAGAATGGGCAAAATAACATCCGACAGCCGCACCATCAGCACTGGTGCCCCCCAGGGATGTGTTCTTTCTCCACTGCTCTTCTCCCTGTACACCAACGACTGCACTGCAAAAGACCCCTCCATCAAACTCATTAAGTTTGCAGACGACACTACTGTTATCGGCCTCATCCAGAACGGTGACGAGTCTGCATACAGACAGGAGGTGGAGCGGCTGGCGTTATGGTGCAGATACAACAACCTGGAGCTGAACACGCTCAAAACAGTGGAGATGATAGTGGACTTCAGGAGAAACCCCCCTGCACTCCCCCCACTCACCATCATGAACAGCACTGTGGCTGCAGTAGAGTCATTCAGGTTCCTGGGCACCACCATCTCTCAGGATCTGAAGTGGGACACTCATATAGACTCTATTGTGAAGAAAGCCCAGCAGAGACTGTACTTCCTTCGTCAGCTGAGGAAGTTCAACCTGCCACAGGAGCTACTCGTACAGTTCTACTCAGCTGTCATCCAATCCATCCTCTGCACTTCAATCACCGTCTGGTTCGGCTCAGCTGCCAAAACCGACCTCCGTAGACTACAGCGAATAGTCCGGACTGCTGAACGAATCACTGGCACTACCCTTCCTACACTTCAAGAACTGTACTCTTCCAGAGTGAGTAAAAGGGCTCGCAAAATCACTCTGGACGCCTCACACCCAGCACACTACCTGTTCAAACTGCTACCGTCTGGTCGGCGCTTCAGAGCACCGAGCACAAAAACACCCAGACACAGGAAAAGTTTCTTTCCTCAGGCTGTCTACCTTATGAACAGTTAAATATTCCCCTACTGTGCAATGAATATGTGCAATACTTTCTCATACGCACTTGTACACAGCACCTTATATCAATATACAATGCAATACTCTCTACATTCGCACTTGTACACAGCACCTTATAACCTGTATATTTATAACAATCTGTACATACAACTCAACATCCAGGTTTCTTCACTAACCACATCTGTTTAATGTTCATCATTTTTTATTATTATTATTTTATTTTTTCAGATTTATTTTGTGTTGTCACTTGTCACTTTATGTACACTGGAAGCTTCTGTAGCCAAAACAAATTCCTTGTGTGTGTGAAGCACACTTGGCAATAAAACCGATTCTGATTCTGATTCTGATTCTGATTATACCATAAATTACACTGCTCTACTCAGATGACCCCCTAGTGGAGAAGCACTGAACAGGCTTCATTTTTACCTGATCTCTGATCATTTTTAGGAGATGTAGACTTTTTTAAGGAGACATTTGTCAAATTAAAAGTAAACATAGTTAATACTAGTCTCATGTTGCCCTGTTTATAAATATTAGACATTAGCGTATATAATAGAGCATTGTTTTACTGCCACAATGGAGATTTCCTGATCATTTACTCTTTTCCTCGTCATCTGATAGTCATTTCTAGTAGCACACATTTATATATATATATATATATATATACACACACACACAGTTGAAGTCAGAATTATTAGCCCCCCTGTTTATGTTTTCCCCCAATTTCTGTTTAACAGAGAGCAGATTTCTCCAGCACATTTCTAATCATAATAGTGTTAATAACTCATGTCTAATAACTGATTTATTTTCTCTTTGTCATGATGACAGTAAATAATATTAGACTAGATATTCTTCAAGACACTTCTATACAGCTTAAAGTCACATTTAAAGGCTTAACTAGGGTAATTAGGGTAAAGTTAGGGTAATTAGTCATTGTATAACAGTGGTTTGTTCTGGAGACAATCCAACACTAATATTGCTGAAGGGGCTAATAATATTGACCTTAAAATGGTGTTTAAACAATTAAAAACTGCTTTTATTCTAGCCGAAATAAAACAAATAAGACTTTCTCCAGAAGAACAAATATTAGAGGAAATACTGTGAACATTTCCTGAATCTGTTCAACATCATTTGGGAAATATTTAAACAAGAAACAAAATGCAAAGAAGGGCGAATATTTCTGACAACTGTGTGTATATATATATATATATATATATTATGAGATAAAAAAGGATGTTTTCAGGATATTTCTCCACATAGTTTATCGCAGTGGTTTGAACTGATAAATACAGTTTCAGTGCAGCTTTAAAGACAGTAAATGATCTCAGATCAGATATTTTTCTTCAGTAAATTACCGATCATTTCTCTATACACTTACTGTGTCTTGTCTAGAGAAATAATCGGTATATTACTGAAGAAAATAAAAACACACAGTTATATTATTTTAATCTCAAAAGCTTTCACACCAGAGCAGATACCAGATAAAAAAATACATAGATTTTTATTTCTTTTAGCAAATGACTGATTATTAGACTCTTATCCCTGATCCGGGATCATTTAGAGTCTTTGATGCTGCTGAAGGAATGGAGGAAATCCTGCATGTTTTCCTTAATAACCTCCCACTGAAGACAGACAGATATGGAGATCTCAGATGACCAGCAGGAGACTAAACTATCAGGAGAAGCTCATTCTGGGTCTCAGCTAATATTGTAAAGGGAAACTCCACTTTCAGTGTAAATATTCTCATTTTACTGCTGCTCTACAGTTGAATACGCTGTATAAAATGTCTGTAAATTAATCGTTTACCTTATGTTGTGAATCATCATAGTTTATTTCTGCTGTTGAGTTGCATTATGGGATCTTGATCATTTCTCCTTCAACTTTAACCTTGAGATGTGTGTAAAAGTGACTCTTCTGCACATGTGTGATAGTGTGCAGTGCTCTATTGTCTGTTGCTGTTGTATATTACACCACAGAAACCTTGGAATAATCTGTTATTTTACACACGCATCTCTCTAGATATTGTTTATTATACATCAGATTATTATTTCAAACTACTAAAATGGGAGCGACACGATGGCTCAGTGGTGTCGCACTGTAGCCTCACAGCAAGAAGGTCGCTGATTCAAGTCTCGGCTGGGTCAGTTGGTGTTTCTGTGTGGAGTTTGCATGTTCTCCCCGTGTTGGTGTGGGTTTCTTCCGGGTGCTCCGGTTTCCCCCACAGTCCAAACACATGCGCTTTAGGGGAACTGATATATTAAATTGGCTGTAGTGTATGAGTGTCCGCTGTGTAAAACATATGCTGGAATAGTTGGTGGTTCATTCCGCTGTGGTGACAATGAATAAAGGGACTAAGCAGAAGAAAATTAATGAATGAAACTACTAAAATCTCAATAGAAGTAACTTTATTAAACTGTAGACTTGATTTTCAACATCAAATGAGCAGAGATCAACTTCCCATAATGCAATTCACCTCCGCAAATAAACACAAAACACAGAAACTGTTCACTAATTACACTGATATTATTTCCGGTGTAGTTCACTTGTTGAATCCATTCAGCCAATCGCTGGGTCTGACGGGAGCACTTTTAGCTTAGCTTAGCATAATTCATTGAATCGGATTAGACCGTTAGCATCTATCTCAATTTTTTATTAAAGTTTTTAAAGTTTTTCCTATTTAAAATGTGACACTTTTGTAGTCATGTGCTAAGACTGACGGAAAATGAAAAGTTGTTATTTACTAGGCTGTTACGGCTAGAAACTTGACTTTCATTCTGGAGTAATAATCAAGGAACTTTGTTGCTGTATCATGACTATAGCAGTGCAGTGATATTATGCAGCTCCTGAAAACAGCCCCCAGCTAGTGAACTAGATAACAGCACTTCATAATATCATGATGGTTACAGCATGTTAAATGATCAAACATACATCAAAAATCTTCTTTTTTTATTTGACATAGATGCTAACGGTCTAATCCGATTCAATGATTTATGCTAAGCTAAGCTAAAGGTGCTCCCCCCAGACCTGGAGATTGGCAGAATGTATTCAGAAAAACTGTTTTAACTCAGTTTATTTAAATTCAGATCAGTTTTTATTTCTATAGCGCTTTCTGCAGTGTACAAAGCAGCTTAGCATGGCTAACTCTAGGAGAGCTGTAAATCAAGCATGTTCTCGAATAAAAGTGGAGAGTTTGTTTAATAATGCCGTTCTGTCACATGATCCAGAGTTTGACCAATCACAGACTGCCACGGAGAAACAGATCTTCACACACACACACACACACACACACACACACACACACACACACACCTGACGCTTCCACACAGACTCTTTGATCCATGTGTTTGTCTGTGGGTCGACAGTTTGAGAAAGTTTCCATTGCGTACGTTTGGGTTTTTTCTCTGGTAAGCAGTAAATTCCCCTCTCTTTAAGAACAGAACTCTCTGAATAAAGCTGCGTATCGTAAGATGTTCCAACAGATTTAATAAAAGCCAGAATTATGATTGTGCCGGTGGCTTATCAACGTGTGCGCTCAAACCAGAATTATTGACTGCATTGACGGATCATTCCTCTAAACGGCCCGTCGCCTCCAGCGGGATTTCCTAGCACAGAGATGTAGCGGCGGACGGGTATTATTAGCCTCTGACGGTGTGTGTGAAGCGTTTCTCAGACTGTCGAGCCACACACACGGCTTTATGAGCTCTGTCTTTAACTACTGTTTCCCCTTCAGCTGTAACTGTGTGTTCTGAATGCTAACTTCACCTTTTCTCCTGCTGGATTCACACTTTCTTCATTAATATGCAAACGCTGTTGAAGGTTGTGCTGCTAAAGGGGATGTTGATGCGTAAGATAACAGATCAATCCTGCCCCAGATTCATGTCTAATTCACCTCATATTGTATGAATAATAATGATATGCTTTATGTGTTTACAGACATAGTTCACTCTGAAATGACTATTCTCTTGTTAATTACTCTCCTTTGGGAACTGTAAGAAAACAGCCGCACAGCTCGTTTTGAGTTGGCTCAACTTAAATGGATATTTAGGTTAAATTTGGATAAAAGCATCTGCAAAATGACTAAATGTAAATGTAAATGTAAAAGTTGAGTCAACTCAAAAAAAGCTGTGCAGAAAGTTGTCTTACAATTGCAAGCATTTTCTTTTGACAGGTTGTCAGTCTAAACCTGGATGTCCTTTAATTCATCTTCAAAACACAGAGGATATTTTAGAGGAAATGCTGGAGCTCTCTGACCCTCCATAGACAGCAAGGGTCCTGAAGTATTCCAAGTCCAGAAAAGAGCAAAAACATCCTCAGAACAGTCCATGTGTCTTCACTGTACATAAAAAATAAACAAATGAATGACTTTATTCAACAATTTCTTCACTATGTGTTAGACAGCTATCATATAACCCACATACTCCATATATTCAGGTGGATGAAGACAACACTGTACATAAAACATGTCAAGCTGGATTCACACCAAACAGAATTAAGCATTCATGTGAATAAAGTCAACGCAAACATGCGAATACAAGTGAAATTATTGACGTGTGGTGATAATGACAGATGCAAAGCTTTAGAAATTCTCCTCAGCCATGTCGACATTACAAATTCACATAATTGAACTCAAATGAAAAATTGTCATAGCATGAACACAGTGTCAGCACACACGTCTTTCCACATCCACAGGTTTCCACAGTGGGTGACTTACTTATATACTTACCTATATCTGGACCTGATTATACAGATGTCACCAATATTCAGTGGATACTGAGAGTATTCAGACCCCCTTAAATGTTTCACTGTTTGTTCTGTTCAGCCATGTGCTAGAGTCATTTCAGTTGATTACTGAAAATGACCATACTGACAGAAAAACACAGAACTGTTGACCTTTCTGCAGATTTATTAAAAATAAAAACTGAAATATCACATGGTTCTCAGTGTTCAGAGCCTTTACTCGGTGTTTAGCAGAAGCAGCTTTTATCTATCAGCCATCAGTCTCTTTGGGAAAGATGCAACAAGTTTTTCCCAGCTGGATTTGGGCATCATCTGCCATTCCTCCTTGCAGGTCATCTCCAGTTCTGTCAGGTTGGATGGTAAACGTTGGTGGACGGTCATTTTTAAGTCTCTCCAGAGACGCTCAATTGAGTCTAAGTCAGGGCTCTGGCTGGGCCATTCAAGAACAGAGACAGAGTTGTTGTGAAGCCACTCCTCTGTAAATTTAGCTGTGTGCTTTGGGTCATTGTCTTTTTAGAAAGTAAACCTTCGGCCCAGTCTGAGGTCCTGAGCACTCCGGAGAAGGTTTTGCTCCAGGATATCCCTGTACTTGACTGCATTCATCTTTCCCTCAATTGCAACCAGTCGTCCTGTCCCTGCAGCTGGGAAACACCCCCACAGCATGATGCTGCCACCACTGTGCTTCACTGTTGGGTCTGTATTAGACAGGTGATGAGCAGTGCCTGGTGTTCTCCACACATACAGCTTAGAATTCTGCCCATCATCAGACCAGAGAATCTCATTTCTCACCATCTTGGAGTCCTTCAGGTGTTTTTTAGCAAACTCCATGTGGACTTTCATGTGTGGGCCCCTCTGCCTAAAGCCCAGACTGGTGGAGGGCTGCAGGGATGGTTGACTTTCTCCAACTTTCTTCCATCTCCCGACTGCATCTCTGGAGCTCAGCCACAGTGATCTTTGGGTTCTTCTTTACCTCCGTCACCTCTAAGAAGGGTTCTGGTCATCCCAAACATCGTTCATTTAAGGATTATGGAGGCCACTGGGCTCTTAGCAGCCTTCAGTGCAGCAGAAATGTTTCTGTTAGGTTGGTCAGATCTGTGCCGTGCCACAATTCTGTCTCTGAGCTCTTCAGGCAGTTCCTTTGACCTCATGATTCTCATTTGCTCTTATGGGCATTGTAAGGTCTCATATAGACCGGTGTGTGGCTTTCCTGATCAAGTCAATTAGTATAATCAAACACAGCTGGACTCAGATGAAGGTGTAGAAGCATCTCATGGATGAGCAGAAGAGATGGAGTTAAAGTGTCACGGTGAAGGCTCTGAACACTGAGGACCATGTGATAGTTCAGTTTTTATTTTTAATAAATCTGCAAAATCAGATCTGTGTGTTTCTGTCAGTATGGGCTGCTCTGTGGACACTCATGAGGAAAAGACTGAAATGATTTTAGCAAACAGCTGCAATAAAACAAAGTGAAAATCGTAAGAATACTCTCCGTACCTGCTGTATGTTCAGTGTAGTTTGTAAAGTAATATGATCTGTCCTTTAGTAGAGATATTATCTGAGAGGCTTGCTTTGTTGAAGTGGATCTGATTAGATTAGCATTGTAAACCTTAAATAATAGTTCAGAAGTCTGTTTTTAGTTACTAATAGCAAAGGCAGCCTGTCGAGTCTGTCTGGTTCTGCTTCAGTTCATCTTTATTTCTCTAGCGCTTCTACACGTCACAGCAGCTAAACACAGAATTTCTAGTAAACTGAACCTGTGTCAGTCCAGTTCAGTGTGGTTTAATCTTCACTGCTGCAGAGCAAATCCATCCTAGCGCACACTTATGGCACATGGACTGTTTTGACAATGTTCTTCTTGTGGATCCCTGCTGTCTACGGAGAGTCAGAGAGCTCCAGCAATCCATTTGTGGTCTGAAGATGACCAAAGGTCTTGCAGGTTTGGATCAAGAGGAGGATGTGGGATTAATAACAGAATGGCCATTTCTGAGTGAACTGTCCCTCCCTACTGCACTAAACCATAGTTCTGCTCCATCAAAGGTGTTCACACTAAACCTGAGCAACATGATGTCAACTATATCCTAATGAACACTGTTCAGCTTGTAGACTTTCATTGACTCTCCACAGTTATGGAGGAAACTGCCTTTTGTTATTCATGATATGAGATTTCTCAACAACAGCCTTATGGGTAATAATCTTGAAAGATTTGCTCAGTGTTTTGGGAGGGGGGCTGGGAGTCTTGCGGGACAGTAATTTGAAAATATCACCTTCGGTGTCCCGGGGTGAGAGTGGGAAGTTTTGCATATAGATCCTCATCATTAGTGAGCTTGACATGGCAGCGGGGAGCGGGGATTATGAGCTTTATGAGCTCCGGGAAAACCTGCACTGAATGATGAATTCACAAACACTTTACCTCTGAAACATTGGCTGACATTTGTTCATCACTATCCCAGAACAATCTTACACAGCTTTCTTTTTGTAATTTTTTTTTCATGCAAAAATCACGCGGCCAATTTGTTGATGTAAGTGACCTGTACTACGTGGTTTTGCTCTCTTATTAAACTTGAGTGGAGGTTAGCACACAGCTAGCGTTAGCATTAGCAGGTCTGTATAGTAAACATAGAACTGTTGTCTAGGATTTGTCTAGCTTTAGCTTTGGTTTAGCACATGCTTAAGATTTAAAATGATTGTGTTATTCTAACCCTATAATGTGTAATTGTGTAGCATTGTAGCCTAGCCTAGGTGCATAGACTTGATTGTAACTAGAAGCTACTTTAGAACTAACCTCATGAAGTCTAATGATGGTTCTTCTCTCTCTCTTGTGCGCCGGTTTGTTTGGTGTCTAACTAACGCCGTGCCCTTCTCTCTTTCGTCCTAGGAGGTGAACTAGTGTTGCCAATTATAACTGTGGATTCCCTTGACCCCCCATCAATTGCAACACGTTACCCTGTTATTCCCCCGCCCCCAACCTATCGCCCCTTCCTGACCTTGCTCGAGACAACCAAAGAGTCCGTCCCCCTCCCCGGGCGGCACCCCTGTCCGCTCGACCAGGAGGACTGCGAGGAGCCCATGGAGGTCTCGGCCTATGGTTCAGGCGAGATGACGGAGTCCGATGACGAGGATTACTATAAAAACTCACCCCTTGTCACTGACCGGACCGTACTCCCACCTCCGCCTGGGGCCGGGAACCCTCGAGGTGACCGGCCCTTTGCACGTTTACCCAATTCCCACCGGCCACCGCTCCCCCTGACCCCCACAGCACCCCCGGTGCCCCGGCTCAAACCGGGTATCAATGCGCCCAACATCCCCGCGGGTAAAATGAACACTAGAGATCAGGTGCTGCTGCCGCCTGCTCAGCCCTCGGGCGACACTGATCACAGCGGGCGGCATCGACACATGCCAGGTATAACATATCCCCCCAATTTCCCCCATGTGCCCACTACAGACCCCTCGTCGCCGGACCGAGGGCCGCCTGGAGCCGTGGAGGTGATCCGGGAGTCCAGCAGTACCACGGGTATGGTGGTGGGCATCGTGGCAGCGGCTGCCCTCTGCATCCTCATCCTGCTGTACGCCATGTACAAGTACCGCAACCGCGACGAAGGCTCCTACCAGGTGGACCAGAGCCGCAATTACATTAGCAATTCAGCCACGCAAAGCAATGGCGCCCTAGTGAAGGAGAAACAGCCCGGCGCTGCCAAGACGGGCACCAAGAGCAAGAAAAACAAAGACAAGGAGTATTACGTCTGAGCACGGCCCCAAGGGGGACCCGAGGGGAGAAGGAGAGAGATAGGATGAGGACTGGAAAGGAGCAGTTTCACGTTTAGAGTCTTTTTTAATTTCCCATCTGGTCTAGCCGTCGGCCTCATTTCCAGAGCTAAAGAGTACGAGAGTGAGTGTGTCGAGGGTTTGGAAACTCTCATTTCCATTTTTGATAGCTAATTACCTGTCGCACTAACCTTTTGTACTGAAGAGCAGTGGACTTTATCCTCACTCGTAATTCCTTTTTTGTAAATACTACGCGAGTCCTCAATATTCAGGTCATCTCCTAGCCTGGCAGGCTGTTTTGCGCCGTCCATCGCTGCTCCGTCAGAGCGTTGGATGCGCTTGAGAACGGTTTGGGAATGAGAGCCGCTTGGCTTCGGTGACGTTTGAGGAGCAGATGGTGGCGAACGCGTTTAGCAGTCACACTATTCTCCGTAATACTGCCAAACCAGCTCTGTGTCAAATCCGTCCGTCTCCCTCTCTTTCCAAGTGCTTCACGTTTCCATCCCTCTCTTTCTCTCTGTCCCCCGCTCACCCTTTCTTGGCTTGTTCTCTCTTTTTCTCCTTGTCCTTGGTGCTCAGGAGCAGATGCAACGTAATTCTGTTGTGTTTCCAGCATGTGGTATTCAAAATGAAGAGACAAACTGTTTCTGTGGAGTCAAATTAATAATTCTATATCAATATATATCAAGCCGTTAGCGAAACATCAGTGGTGATCCCTTCAGAACTCTCGGAGTCGCCACACGTTCCAGCAGATCTTGGTGTTTCTGGGGGCCCTGGGCCCGCTGAGGATCTGGCGTTCTGCTGGGATGAAGCTGAAACACGAGGCCAACAGCAGTAGATATATTCACAGAGATATTTGATAAGATTAAAGGACACGACTGCTCAAACATCACGTCAACACACCGCACCAGTGGACAACACCTGAGCAGGAGCTTTTTATTTTTATTTTCTTTTCTATATGTGTGTGTGTGTGTGTGTGTGTGTGCGTGTGTGTGTGTGTGCGTGTGCGTGTGCGTGTGTGTGCGTGTGTGTACTTTCTTTCTTTAGTTTGTCACTATGTCAAAGGGAAAAGACAGCACTGTTCCAGTTAATGTAGGGACCGTGAACTCTCCTGCGTCTCTCAGGATGTGACCGTAGGTATGAACTGCGCATTTAACAAACTCTGGCCTGATCCTGGGAAACAGAAGACGTTGAACTCTAGTAATCTCATTTTCTCCACTCTATTAACAGAACTAAACTCTGAAAAGAAAATGTTTAAATACGTTTGTGAAATGTCTGAATATTTGAACCTCATCCCAGTGCTAAAAGAGATGTGTTTTTCCTAATAATCATCCCTATTAATAAAAAAAGACGACCAGAGAAGTGAAATGCCCTGAATCAGACTCCAGAAAGCAGACGCTCCTGTTCAACACAGAGGAGACAAAAACGGGGTTTACTGTACCAGAGAGCGGTTTAGCAGCGTTCATCCTCTGATTTGGCATCTGTGTGTGTGTCTGCGTGCACGACTGTGTGTGTGTGTGTGTGCGAATGCGCGTCCATCATTTGCGTTCCTGTCCAGGTCGTCTGCTGCGTTTCTCCTCAGATCCTTGTTCTTTCTAAATGTTATTGTAGAGTGTTCCAGTGAGATGAATCTGCATTGGTGTATATTAACAGAAGGGAATACAGTTGGTTATATACTTCTTACACCTGGTGTCGTGTGCTTATTGAACATTCACACTTCTCCTCCAGAATAGTCTTCCTCACGTCTGCTCCGCGAGAGTATTTATAGTCATTTAGCAGAAACAAACACAAGCTTCATTCACATGCTGATCCAAGAAGCTCTCGCAGTCATTTATAGATGACCGTGTTTCAATAATCCCTCATGTTGATTACTGTAGACTTTATTTATTGACTAACTAATGGGTTCAATCAACTAACAAATAAAAAATAGACTTCAAAACCAGTCAGAAGGGGATTTTTCAATTAATCAGTGCATCATTTGAAAGCAGAATAAACTTTCCATTGATGTGTGGACAAGATTTGGTCCTGAGAAAACGACTATGAAATATATATATATATATATATATATATATATATATATATATATATATATATGTGTATGAATAATATCACATGAGTAGCAGTGCAACATGGCTGTATATCAGCACTGGTAGGTGGCAAATGTGTCCCACCAGTGCTGATATACAGCCATATTGCACTGCTACTCATGTGATATTGTGTTTATACAACAGTTCCACGGCCCAATTGTGTATATAAAAAAGAGAATCAAACACAGAGAGTCTAAAAACCCTTTTGTATGAGGAACTACTTTCTTCCACCATTCATTCACATCTGCAGCTGATCTCAGAACAGCAGAACCCGCTGCTCATTCACCAACATCACTGTAGAGCTAGTGTCTGAATGATTCTCTAGTGTAAGGTCTAAAGTGATGATAAAACAGCTGATTTTGCTCACATGTTAAGATTATAAAGCTGAACAGCATGAAATGCCATCAGTCTACAGAGATATCCCAGTATTTCTCTGTTGAAATCAGGAGATCACAATAATTAACCCTAAAAAAGCCAAAGCAAAGCCAACACTAGCAGATTACTATGGTATAAATACAGCACTACAACATACAGAAGAGAGAGATCGACTTAGTGTCACCTGTTTAATAATGATGTGATCAGCTCTAGTTTGAAATTACGCTGTGTTTTTCCCTCCTCTAAGAGCTTATTTTGCAATCTATGTCGCCATCTTGTGGATGGTGCTGTATCTTTGAAATTATAAATATGTAAAATAGGCTCTATCCTTATAAATAAACTGCACAGTTGCAATCTAAACAACTACATCCTCGACTAAAAAGCTTCAATATTGCATGATGTTGTCCAACAGCTGCAATATCTGTCAAACAGTAGTGTTTATTGATCTGCTGTCACTCTATGTGGGCGGAGTATACGAGTGCTGTTATTGCAGAATATTGCACGGCTATCAGCCAATCAGATTCGAGAACCAGACAGAACTGTTGTGTGTGTGTATATATATATATATATATATATATATATATATATATATATATATATATATATATATATATATATATATATATATATACACACATACAGCTGAAGTCAGAATTATTAGCCCCCCTGTTTATTTGTTTCCCTAATTTCAGTTTATCAGAGAGCAGATTTCTCCAACACATTTCTAATCATAATAGTGTTAACTCATCTCTAATAACTGATTTATTTTCTCTTTGTCATGATGACAGTAAATAATATTAGACTAGATATTCTTCAAGACACTAGTATTCAGCTTAAAGTCACATTTAAAGGCTTCACTAGGGTAATTAGGGTAAAGTTAGTCCAAACAGATGGCATTTATACATGCAATCAGAGTACATGCAGTTAGATCCAGAGTAATGAATCTTATGTTGGAGTGTACATGAAAATCTGCCATCAGAGGGTTTCAGAATAACCTAAATATTGAGAAAATCACACTTAAATTTGGAAATAACAGCTTAGCGATGCATACTAATTATAAACTGTGTTCATATAATTTCAGTAGGAAAATCAATCATGATCAGATTATTCTAATGGTTTTTGGCAGGACCAGCAGCTAGCTCTCCTCAGCTCTCACATGGTCACCCACTGAAGCCAGTCAGTGTCTGGATGGGAGACCACAAGAGAAAGCTAGCTTGCTGCCAGAAATGGTGTTAGAGAGGCCAGCAGGGGGCGCTCAACCTGCGGTCTGTGTGGGTCTTAACGCCCCAGTATATTGATAGGGACTCTATACTGCTCAGTGAGCACCGTCTTAAACCAACTCCTGACTCTCTGTGGTCATTATTAATCCCAAACATGTGTAAAGCGCTGTGAGTGTCCAGAACAGAGCTATATTATATATTATTATTATTATAAAAGAATAATTTAGATTTAAACAGTCTGCTGTATTTACTAATATATCAGTGTAACTTAATATTAGTCATGTTGTTCTGAGCTAATATTAATCTACTGATACATTAGGGTCTGTTCATAACTGATGCACAGTTAATACATCAGCAATGGTGTATAAACACTGGCCTGATTATAAAGTCCAGACATACAGTATAAGCAGATATTAATGATGATACTCCAGTCTTTTAATGTGATATATCTGCAGTCATCATTCACAGAGAGCTCTCGTCATGTTCATTCACAGAAAGATGCTCATTTTCAACATGTTTCTGAGAACGTCGTCGTTTGCTAAGTGCTGAAAATCCCATCAGCCTCTGTTTCTGAAACACCATTCCTGTCAAACATGATGTGATTCAGACACTAACAGAACTGAAGCTGTGTTTGGGGTCTTGTGTGGGAGCTTTGAGATGTACAGTCGGTTCAGGGAAGGATTGACTTTCATTTGCCTGCTGAAACACAAACATGAAGAGTGTAAGATCAGTTATTCCACACTCCTGGAGCATCACGTATTCACAATTGTGTAGAAGCCTTCCTGAACATCAGCTAACAATGATGTTCACAACAAAAAAGAGAGATTTGTAAAGCCTTCATATCTGCACACATCTTTCTGCTTTTAGAAATGTCCTCCTGAACTTAAATCAGCGCAAATGCACTGCTATAAACGCCTTTCTTTCTTTCAGTTTCTGCCTCGTTTCTAGTGCAAACATCTACAAATTCTTAAATCAAGAAGCTTTTATAGACGAGCAGAAATCAGAAATAAATCAGTCAGAATGAAGAGAGTTTCCTTCAAACAAGTGAAATGATCTTCCCCCATTGGCAGACTATTCTGGAGAAACACTTCATTCTGACTCGGAAATGATTTCTGCTAGTCTAGAAAACGCTTCTCGATTTAAGAAGTTGTAGATCGTTTAACAAGAACAAGACAAAAATAAGCATATTAAAATCTCTTTATGCATATTGAAATGAGGCACAGATGAGTCTATCATGCTAAAAATGCAGAGCAGTGCAATCAAGTGTGCTCAACATAGTCAAGTTGTTGCATGAGGATGTAGAGGAAACAAAACGCTTTGCTAATGAATATGTTATCATATATGAACATAATAGCTATCATGTGAACAATAACACTCGGATTGAGTTATTCGAAAGTGCATTGGGGTCTGTTATTTGCAGATGTTTTGCATTATGCTAAATTGCACATTGTCATTTTAACGTTACATATTTTAAAGTGCACGTACTGGAGAAGTAAGCAATAGCTGATTTAATTGACCGTTCAGATTGTGCAAAACTCCAATAGTGCAGATTGTAAATATGGCTGATAGAGATGGCCTCGTTTCTTTTTGAACGTGTTGCTCAGGATTTGTGATATGCAAAAGTGTCTAGTTTGACTGAATATTTAACAGGAGTCACTCTTCTAATTCATATAATGGCATTAGACACCATCTCTAATGTTTAGATGTCTTATGCTGCATTTAAACTCACCCAAACAGATGCTTTGCTAATGGTAAGGGTTTAGCATCCGACCGCGTACAGTAGTTCAGTTTTACTGCATCTGCTAGTAATATTGCATTTGTTTTCAGCAGGTCTACATGTGTGATTCAGCTGTTAATGTCTACATTCATTCATTCATTTTCTTTTCGGCTTAGTCCCTTTATTAATCAGGGGTCGCCACAGCAGAATGAACCGCCAACTTGTCCAGCATATGTTTTACACAGCGGATGCCCTTCCAGCCTTCCTCCATACAGAAACACCAACTGACCCAGCCAGGACTCGAACCAGTGACCTTCTTGCTGTGAGGTGATTGTTCTGCTCACTGTGCCACTGTGCCGGCCTGATGTCTATAATGATGGTGGCTTTATTCATGTACAATGATCAGAATCAATCCAGAGACATTAGAGGATGTTTCTAACGGCCATATTTAATGACCAGATCTTATGAGGATGTTTTCAGTGGACGGTTTACACACTGGAACTGGTGGAAGTGGAGATCAAATGAGTCGCAGCATGTACTATAGTAATGTAGTGCTCTTGAGCCTTACTATAGTAAAGTACTTCAACTATTTTTACAGTTGCTATGGTAACACGACAACTACAGTAATTGATCTGCTGTGGCGATTCTACAGTTGCTACGGTAACGCATCCACTACAGTAACAGATCTGTTGTGGCGACTCTACAGTTGCTATGGTAACACATCCACTACAGTAACTGATCTGCTGTGGCGATTCTACAGTTGCTACGGTAACACATCCACTACAGTAACTGATCTGTTGTGGCGATTCTACAGTTGCTACGGTAACACATCCACTACAGTGACAGATCTGTTGTGGCGACTCTACAGTTGCTATGGTAACACATCCACTACAGTAACTGATCTGCTGTGGCGATTCTACAGTTGCTACGGTAACGCATCCACTACAGTAACAGATCTGTTGTGGCGACTCTACAGTTGCTATGGTAACACATCCACTACAGTAACTGATCTGTTGTGGCGATTCTACAGTTGCTACGGTAACACATCCACTACAGTAACTGATCTGTTGTGGCGATTCTACAGTTGCTACGGTAACACATCCACTACAGTAACTGATCTGTTGTGGCGACTCTACAGTTGCTATGGTAAAACATCCACTACAGTAACTGATCTGTTGTGGCGATTCTACAGTTGCTATGGTAACACATCCACTACAGTAACTGATCTGTTGTGGCGACTCTACAGTTGCTACGGTAACACATCCACTACAGTAACTGATCTGTTGTGGCGATTCTACAGTTGCTACGGTAACACATCCACTACAGTAACTGATCTGTTGTGGCGATTCTACAGTTGCTACGGTAACACATCCACTACAGTGACAGATCTGTTGTGGCGACTCTACAGTTGCTATGGTAACACATCCACTACAGTAACTGATCTGCTGTGGCGATTCTACAGTTGCTACGGTAACGCATCCACTACAGTAACAGATCTGTTGTGGCGACTCTACAGTTGCTATGGTAACACATCCACTACAGTAACTGATCTGTTGTGGCGATTCTACAGTTGCTACGGTAACACATCCACTACAGTAACTGATCTGTTGTGGCGATTCTACAGTTGCTACGGTAACACATCCACTACAGTAACTGATCTGTTGTGGCGACTCTACAGTTGCTATGGTAAAACATCCACTACAGTAACTGATCTGTTGTGGCGATTCTACAGTTGCTATGGTAACACATCCACTACAGTAACTGATCTGTTGTGGCGACTCTACAGTTGCTACGGTAACACATCCACTACAGTAACTGATCTGTTGTGGCGATTCTACAGTTGCTACGGTAACACATCCACTACAGTAACAGATCTGTTGTGGCGACTCTACAGTTGCTATGGTAACACATCCACTGCAGTAACTGATCTGTTGTGGCAACTCTACAGTTGCTACGGTAACACATCCACTACAGTAACAGATCTGTTGTGGCGATTCTACAGTTGCTACGGTAACACATCCACTACAGTAACTGATCTGTTGTGGCGATTCTACAGTTGCTATGGTAACACATCCACTACAGCAGTGTTTCTCAACCCTGTTCCTGGAGGCACATCAACAGTACATATTTTGGATGTCTCCCTTTTCTGACCCATAACTTCAGGTGTTGGAGTCTCTTCTGATGTTATGATAAGTTGATTCAGGTGTGTTTGATTAGGGAGAGGTTGAAAATGTGTACTGTTGGTGTGCCTTCAGGAACAGGGTTGAGAAACACTGCACTACAGTAACTGATCTGTTGTGGCGACTCTACAGTTGCTATGGTAACACATCCACTACAGTAACAGATCTGTTGTGGCGATTCTACAGTTGCTACGGTAACACATCCACTACAGTAATTGATCTGTTGTGGCGATTCTACAGTTGCTACGGTAACACATCCACTACAGTAACAGATCTGTTGTGGCAACTCTACAGTTGCTACGGTAACACATCCACTACAGTAATTGATCTGCTGTGGCGATTCTACAGTTGCTATGGTAACACATCCACTACAGTAACTGATCTGTTGTGGCGACTCTACAGTTGCTACGGTAACACATCCACTACAGTAACTGATCTGTTGTGGCAACTCTACAGTTGCTACGGTAACGCATCCACTACAGTAATTGATCTGTTGTGGCGACTCTACCTACATTTACTACGGTAACACATCCATTACAGTAACTAAACTGTTGTGGCGACTCTACCTACAGTTGCTACGGTAACACATCCACTACAGTAACTGATCTGTTGTGGCGATTCTACAGTTGCTATGGTAACACATCCATTACAGTAACTGATCTGTTGTGGCGATTCTACAGTTGCTACAGTAACACATCCACTACAGTAACAGATCTGTTGTGGCGATTCTACAGTTGCTACGGTAACACATCCACTACAGTAACTGATCTGTTGTGGCGATTCTACAGTTGCTACGGTAACGCATCCACTACAGTAACTGATCTGTTGTGGCAACTCTACAGTTGCTACGGTAACGCATCCACTACAGTAACTGATCTGTTGTGGCGATTCTACAGTTGCTACGGTAACACATCCACTACAGTAACTGATCTGTTGTGGCGATTCTACAGTTGCTATGGTAACACATCCACTACAGTAATTGATCTGTTGTGGCGATTCTACAGTTGCTACGGTAACACATCCACTACAGTAACAGATCTGTTGTGGCAACTCTACAGTTGCTACGGTAACACATCCACTACAGTAATTGATCTGCTGTGGCGATTCTACAGTTGCTATGGTAACACATCCACTACAGTAACTGATCTGTTGTGGCGATTCTACAGTTGCTACGGTAACACATCCACTACAGTAACTGATCTGTTGTGGCGACTCTACAGTTGCTACGGTAACACATCCACTACAGTAACTGATCTGTTGTGGCAACTCTACAGTTGCTACGGTAACGCATCCACTACAGTAACTGATCTGTTGTGGCAACTCTACAGTTGCTACGGTAACACATCCACTACAGTAATTGATCTGTTGTGGCGACTCTACCTACATTTACTACGGTAACACATCCATTACAGTAACTAAACTGTTGTGGCGACTCTACCTACAGTTGCTACGGTAACACATCCACTACAGTAACTGATCTGTTGTGGCGATTCTACAGTTGCTATGGTAACACATCCACTACAGTAACAGATCTGTTGTGGCGACTCTACAGTTGCTACGGTAACACATCCACTACTGTAACTGATCTGTTGTGGCGACTCTACAGTTGCTACGGTAACACATCCACTACTGTAACTGATCTGTTGTGGCGACTCTACAGTTGCTATGGTAACACATCCACTACAGTAACTGATCTGTTGTGGCGACTCTACAGTTGCTACGGTAACACATCCACTACAGTAACTGATCTGTTGTGGTGATCTTCAGAAGTCTTTTTCTCTGCGCTATAAAGCTGAAATGTGATGCTCAACATGTGGTTTTAAATAATAATAATAGTAATCATTACAATATCATCATCTCTGCTCATGATAGATCTGGGAAATGAAGTCATGATATCAGAAGTGCAACATGAAATATGATGTTAAACAGGAGACGAGGATGGAGAAATCAGTGTGAGGAGACAGAAAAAACTCTTCATTAGAGGAGATTGAAGATCCAAACGTCTGCAGATGTGTTACACACACACACACACACACACACACACACACACACACACACACACACACACACATGCAGAGGCTCTGCTCTTTCTGTTTCCACGGCAACAGAATTCTGTTCTTTATGGTGTGTGTGTGTGTGTGTGTGTGTGTGTATGAAAGTAAACAAACACTATTATATTCAAACTCCTCCTAATGCAGATGTCAGCTCTGGCTGTGATGAACATCAGACTCAGCAGATGGTCCATTTGCTCAGATATATGCAAGCAAATAAACCTGTTGTCATTGTCCTACAAACTCAAATATGCTCTAATATGTTGTTAGATTTTTATTTCTTTTTCATTTTGGCTTGGTAAGATTTATTTTTTAAGTAGGACATTAATTTATACAACATTAAATAGTATAGAACATATAATATACTACTTTTTAAAATAAAATACACTTAAAATGATAAATATGTACTTACATCATTCATTTTCTTTTTTGACTTAGTCCCTTCATCAGGGGTCGCCACAGCGGAATGAACTGCCAACCATTTCAGCATATGTTTTACAGTGGATGCTCTTTCAGCTGCAACCCATCACTGGGAAACATTCATACACACTCATTCACACACACAGTATGGCCAATTTTTAACCTACCCAATTCCCCTATAGCGCATGTGTTTGGACTGTGGGGGAAACCGGAGCACCCGGAGGAAACCCACACCAACACGGGGAGAACATGCAAACTCCACACAGAGACACCAACTGACCCAGCCGGAACTCAAATCAACGACTTTTTTGCTGTGAGGCGACAGTGCTATCCACTGAGCCACCCTATATACTTAAATTTATTATATTTTTACTCAAACAAAAATAACATTTATTTTTAATTTTGTAACAAAAATAATTTATTCTCAGAAATGTTAATTTAATAAATAAATATTAATTAATGTAAATATGTACAACTATATTTTATGATAGTACTGTTCTTGCTATTGAAACCCAAAATAAACTATAATAGTCAAATAAATAAAGGAAAAACTTATCCTGATACTATAGTGATATAATACTTATTTCAGCCTACTTCTGAGGAAATATCTCTCATTTTAAGTTGATCACTAAAAGAATATATATTTTTATAATCTTGATATTATATGTGAATATATAATGGTATATAAACATGAAAAACATCTATTTAAAAAAGCTCTCAGTCATATTGGCCCTCTGAAACAAAACCCTGCCCCCTACTCAATATTCAGTGTCAATTAGAAATACGTCACCATACTGACATAAAACCCCACCCCCTACTTAATATTCAGTGTCAATTAGAAATACGTCACCATACTGACATAAAACCCCACCCCCTACTCAATATTCAGTGTCAATTAGAAATACGTCACCATACTGACATAAAACCCCACCCCCTACTTAATATTCAGTGTCAATTATAAATACGTCACCATACTGAAACAAAACCCCACCCCTAGTCAATATTCAGTGTCAATTAGAAATACGTCACCATACTGAAATAAAACCCTGCCCCCTACTCAATATTCAGTGTCAATTAGAAATACGTCACCATACTGACATAAAACCCCACCCCCTACTTAATATTCAGTGTCAATTAGAAATACGTCACCATACTGACATAAAACCCCACCCCCTACTTAATATTCAGTGTCAATTAGAAATACGTCACCATACTGACATAAAACCCCACCCCCTACTCAATATTCAGTGTCAATTAGAAATACGTCACCATACTGACATAAAACCCCACCCCCTACTCAATATTCAGTCAACTAGAAATACGTCACCATACTGAAATAAAACCCCACCCCCTACTCAATATTCAGTCAACTAGAAATACGTCACCATACTGAAATAAAACCCCGCCCCCTACTCAATATTCAGTCAATTAGAAATACGTCACCATACTGAAATAAAACCCCACCCCCTACTCAATATTCAGTCAACTAGAAATACGTCACCATACTGAAATAAAACCCCGCCCCCTACTTAATATTCAGTGTCAATTATAAATACGTCACCATACTGAAATAAAACCCCACCCCCTACTCAATATTCAGTCAATTAGAAATACGTCACCATACTGACATAAAGCCCCACCCCTACTCAATATTCAGTGTCAATTAGAAATACGTCACCATACTGAAACAAAACCCCGCCCCCTACTCAATATTCAGTGTCAATTAGAAATACGTCACCATACTGAAACAAAACCCCGCCCCCTACTCAATATTCAGTGTCAATTAGAAATACGTCACCATACTGAAACAAAACCCCGCCCCCTACTTAATATTCAGTGTCAATTAGAAATACGTCGCCATACTGACATAAAACCCCACCCCCTACTTAATATTCAGTGTCAATTATAAATACGTCGCCATACTGACATAAAACCCCACCCCCTACTTAATATTCAGTGTCAATTATAAATACGTCACCATACTGAAACAAAACCCCACCCCTAGTCAATATTCAGTGTCAATTAGAAATACGTCACCATACTGAAATAAAACCCTGCCCCCTACTCAATATTCAGTGTCAATTAGAAATACGTCACCATACTGACATAAAACCCCACCCCCTACTTAATATTCAGTGTCAATTAGAAATACGTCACCATACTGACATAAAACCCCACCCCCTACTCAATATTCAGTGTCAATTAGAAATACGTCACCATACTGACATAAAACCCCACCCCCTACTTAATATTCAGTGTCAATTAGAAATACGTCACCATACTGAAATAAAACCCCGCCCCCTACTCAATATTCAGTGTCAATTAGAAATACGTCACCATACTGACATAAAACCCCACCCCCTACTCAATATTCAGTCAACTAGAAATACGTCACCATACTGAAATAAAACCCCGCCCCCTACTCAATATTCAGTGTCAATTAGAAATACGTCACCATACTGACATAAAACCCCACCCCCTACTCAATATTCAGTCAACTAGAAATACGTCACCATACTGAAATAAAACCCCACCCCCTACTCAATATTCAGTCAACTAGAAATACGTCACCATACTGAAATAAAACCCCGCCCCCTACTCAATATTCAGTCAATTAGAAATACGTCACCATACTGAAATAAAACCCCACCCCCTACTCAATATTCAGTCAACTAGAAATACGTCACCATACTGAAATAAAACCCCGCCCCCTACTTAATATTCAGTGTCAATTATAAATACGTCACCATACTGACATAAAGCCCCACCCCTACTCAATATTCAGTGTCAATTAGAAATACGTCACCATACTGAAACAAAACCCCGCCCCCTACTCAATATTCAGTGTCAATTAGAAATACGTCACCATACTGACATAAAAACTCGCCCCCTACTCAATATTCAGTCAACTAGAAATACGTCACCATACTGAAATAAAAACTCGCCCTCTGCTCAATATTCAGTCAATTAAAAATACGTCACCATACTGAAATAAAAACTCGCCCTCTGCTCAATATTCAGTCAATTAAAAATACGTCACCATACTGAAATAAAAACTCGCCCTCTGCTCAATATTCAGTGTCAATTAGAAATACGTCACCATACTGAAATAAAACCCCACCCCCTACTCAATATTCAGTCAATTAGAAATACGTCACCACACTGAAAGAAAACCCCGCCCCCTACTCAATATTCAGTCAATTAGAAATACGTCACCATACTGACATAAAACCCCACCCCCTACTCAATATTCAGCTGGAAGTGCGTCATCATACAGAGCTAAAACCCCGCCCTCTGCTCAATATTCAGTTGGAAGTGCGTCATCATAGAGCTAAAACCCCGCCCTCTGCTCAATATTCAGTTGGAAGTGCGTCATCATAGAGCTAAAACCCCGCCCTCTGCTCAATATTCAGTTGGAAGTGCATCATCATACAGAGTTAAAACCCCGCCCTCTGCTCAATATTCAGTGGAAAGTCATACTGAGGTAAAAGTCTGCAGCTACTTCCTGTTTGTGTTGACTGTGGTAAAACACAGTGAGAGATGTGAACACGCTGTTAGAGTTGTGTTAAACTTTATTTGGTCTCGCTCCATTTTGCAGTATTTTTTGTCTCATTTTTAAAGTTCCACAGGTTAAAACCCATTACAATTAGCAAAATAAACATTCAGACGCACTTTAAACACACACAGTCTCTCTGTCTCTCACACACACACACACACACACACACACACACACACACACACACACACACACACACACACAGTAATGGAGTGATTAGGCCCAGCCCAAGAGAGATCACAACATCACACACACAGTAATTAAAAGGGCTTCAAACACACACACAGTATATATATATATCCAAATAAGCTTAACATAAAGCAGGAATGGTCATCAGAACTCCATCCCCCAGAGTTCCCGGCGGCGGCAGCAGAGGAAGAGGAGGAGCAGACGCCATGTGCATCCGCAAGTGTTTTGGTTCAGAGAAATCTCAACAAAAAAACAAAACAATGACAATCAAAGGAGAATACAAACACAACAAGAGTTCTTCTGTTCATCAATCACGGCACTCGCTTGAGTTCTGACACCAGGCTGAAGCTTTGACAGTATTTAAAGACACACAGAGATTTGTCCCTTTGCAGCACCCATACCTCCAGTGAAGAACACTTATTAATCTAATGGAGCGTCCTGAAGTGGACTGTGTCTCTGAATCCAGTGTGTGAACAGCCTCAGTAATAAATATGAAGAGCTTCATCATCATCATCATCATACAGTAGGACGCAGGAGAGATTGTGTTTGTGACATGACTCTGTGCAGATAAACACCCCTCACCCATCTGTGCTGACCACTGAGCTGTTTGAGCTGGTGGTCTTGAGGTGTTGCAGTAGCACATTTTCAGCATTATGGTTAGTATTAGGTTATGGGGAATTCTGACTGAAACCCTTTCATTTTATTTTAAGTGTACATCGTCGTGAAATGTGAACAGATTAGTGAAAATAAACACGTCATTTCGCAGGTTTATTGAGATTATTATCGTGAAGTATGAACTAAGAAATGTGAAATTAAAGGTCAAGATTGCTTGATTATTAGAATCGCGACGCTGACAGAGTCGTGAGGGACTATTGCGTCGATTCTTTAAATAAAACTAAAAAAGGTCATTCTGAATAGCACTTTTAACGAAACAATAGCGAAATAAAGAGATAAACCTGCAATTCAAATAAAAGAAATGCAATAAAAGTCAAGAAAGCACGATTGTCGGATTTGTGTGTATAAAGTTTGCAGGTGTATTGCGATGATTATTGCGATAGTCATTGCGAGGTATAAACTAAATGTGAAATTATAAAGATTATTAGAAACACAGCAATCTCACAGCACTGACCGAATCCTGAGGTAATATCGTCAATTGTCAAATTGTCATTTTCATTCATTTCATGCTATTAAAAGTTTTTAAACTTGCATTTCAGCGAAAAAAGTGAGGAAAAATGTGTTCGATTACTGTATATAAACACTTGGAAGTGTATTGTGATTTCTATTGCGAAGTTATTTGTAAGGTATAAACCAGGAAATGTGAAACAAAAGGTCTAAAAGGTAGGACTGTGAGAATCGGGACTCTCACATCATTGACTGAATCTTGAGTTAACACTTTGTCAATTGTGAAATTTTCACCATCAAAACGTTAAAATAGTAACGCGACGATCACACGGTGATGAAGATTCAGACTGAACTACAGGCTAAAATCTTTTGTTAAAGTATACGTTGTTGCGAAATATGCAAAAAGTCAATATTGTCAGATTTTTGTATATAAATATTTGCAGCATCATTGAGATTATTATTGTGAAGTTAATGCCGAGGTATAAACTAAAAAATGTCAAATTATGACTCAGAATTGTCCAATTATTAGAATTGTGACTCTCACAATGCTCACTGAATTATGAACAAAAACAGTCTAAAATTGTAAATAAAATAAAAACTGCGTAATGAATAAATACAAACTAGCATTTCAGAGAGAAAAAGTCATGAAGGCGAGATTGTCTGATTTGTGAATATAAAATCTGCAGGTATGATTATTATTGCGATGTTCATTACGAGGTATAAACTAAAAGAAATGTCCATGATTAGAGTCGCTGAATCGTGAGTTAATAACTTGTCAATTGTGAAATAGTAAAAGTTTTCAGTCTAAAATTTGTCCGATTTCTGTAAATAAACATTTGCAAGGGTGTTGTGATTTTTATTGTGAAGTTAACTGCAAGGTATAAACGAAGAAATGTGAAATAGTCTAAACTGTAGGAACACTGGCTGAATCTTGAGTTAACATTGTGTCAATTGTGAAATTTTCCCCATCACAACGTTAAAATAGTAACGCAGCTATCGCGCAGCTATGATGATTCAGACTGAACTACAGGCTAAAACCTTTTTTTTAAGTATACGCTGTTGCGAAATATGCAAAAAGTCAATATTGTCAGATTTTTGTATATAAATATTTGTAAATTTATTGTGATTATTATTGTGAAGTTAATTCTGAAGTATAAACTAAAAAATGTCAAATTATAACTCAGAATTGCTCAATTATTAGAATCGCGACTATCTCAAAATGCTGACTGAATTATATATATATATATAAACACACACACACAAGCTTATTTTAGAGAGGAAAAAAGTCAAGAAAGCGAGAGAGATTGTCAGATTTGTGTATAGAAACATTTGTAGGATTTTCAGTGTTGGGAAAATAAAAGCTCACGTCAGCACGCTGTCAGGTCGTCATGGTTACTGAAGCGCTTCTTCACCGTGAAATTGTTAAAATAGTAACGACAGCTATCGCATGTTACGGATTCTGGCTGAACTGCAGATAAATTAAGATCTTTTATTAGTATTCACGGTTGTGAAATAGGTTACCACTGTCGCATTTGTGCACAGAAAAAGTCCATCAGAATTGTAAGGAATAAACTAAAACAATTCACTTGCTCACACTGTCAAATTTCTGGGGATGCTACAACTTATTACTAAAAAGTGCAGGAATTTTTATTTACACGATTTACTGGCGTGTTTAAGTTAAACTTTTTATACATCTCATGTGGGAATTAACGTTTACCGGTAATTTCCAAGAAAACTGTGTGTAAAAGAGGCTATAAAGCACAGGTGTCAAACTCCTGGAGGGCCGCAGCTCTGCACAGATTAGTTCCAACCCTATTTAAACACACTTGATCCAACTAATTGAGTCCTTCAGGCTTGTTTGAGACCTCCAGGTGAGTGTGTTAAAGCTGAACAGTGCAGGGCTGTAGCCCTCCTGGAAGTGAGATTGACACCCCTGCTATAGATAGTGTGAAGCTGTCTGAGCATCCAGCAGGGGGAGACAAAGTGTGTGACAACACACACACACACACTCGCTCAGTGTTTGTGTTCTCACGATTCATTCACTAGTGACGCAGCAGAATGACTGAAGCTCTTAAAGGGCCAGTTCACCCAAAAATGAACATTTCCACTCCCGTTTACATTCTGAGGAACACTGGGGGCAAAAGCAGACATTTACATCCATAGCAGGACCACAAAACTCTGTCTGATGTTTTTCCAGCGATCTTCAGAATATCTTGTTTAGTCTTCAGTAGAAGAAAGAAACTCCCATAGAGCTGAATAAAAATGTGGACAGGTGACCTGTGCCTTTAAGACTTTTAGTTTTCAGAAAAAACGGTCCAAAATCAGGTCAAGCTTAGATCAACAGAACATCATCTGCCTTTTAAAGTTTAGCACAAATAATTCAAGACTATAAAACCCGTTTTCTGCTGCTCGGCTGAACAATCTTTACATATTTACACTCACATTCTCTGAGAGAAATGGACGGGGGCGTAGCGGACATTTTAAACAGCTGTATGAGATCCAAAAGTTTACAATTATATAATCAATAATCACCTGTTTCTAAATGCTCCGTCTCTAAAAATGAGGGGGGCGTATCCCCCTTCATCCACCCCGGTTTCTACGCCCCTGGAAATGGACATAATTGAGCAGATTTGCTCTCAAACCCTTAAAGTAAAACGTTTTTGAGCATTTTTATCAGAAATAAAGAGGATTTAAACCCCTTTAGGAGGTTTGCTCCTAATAGATTTAAAAACATTCACTTTAATATGATGTCCAGGTTATATTTCTATATGTATATTCATTGTCTTCAGCATGTCTGCTCCATAAACACATGGAGAACTTTTAAACTAATGTTACTGTAATGACGCTCATTAGTGAATAGAGTTAATAGACTGAGCTTTGCCAGAGTTGTACTGTGTTCGTATGAGCCAGACTGAATATCTCTACATAGACAGCTGAAAATGATTCAAGACCTACAACACAATATTTCAGTCAATTTAAGACTCTATATGGCCTAACATTTCGTTTTTGAAATTTAAGACTTTAAGAGGCCACGATAAACTAAATAATGTGTTATTGTTGAGTTTCGCCAGTGAAAATAACTCTTTTTACTTTATTATCACTAGTATTATTATTAATTCAGTTCTATATGTGTAGTTTATTGTGTTGTAATGTGTTCTGGCCATGTCATGGTTGCCCAAGACAAATTTCCCTGAAACAGGACGATCAAGCACAACTCATTTGTGCACCTCAGAGCAACATTTCCTGAATGAATCCGTTTCTGAAGAAATCATTTGAGTCAAATGATTCAATTAAACATCCCTAAAGAGTCATTGAATCGTTAGAATGATTGAATCATTACGCAAATCAACTACTTAAATATATTCCTACAATATCACCCTCATTTTGTGTACACACTAGTGCTGTTTAAAGATTCATGGGGACTGCTTATATTTATATGTATATGTGTGTGTGTGTGTGTGTGTGTGTGTGTGTGTACTGTATATTATGCATGTATGAATGCACACATATAATGTTAAGAGATGTTGTTTAAAGTTTTAACGCACAGAAGCACTGATAATCAGGTGTGTGTGTATATTAATATTATTGGCTCAACACACGGAAGGTGTGTTTGTGTTCACAAACAGCAGTGGTCAGCACAGATCCATCAACACTCCCACACACACACACACACACACTCTATATCTGCTCTTTTTTGGCACAGTATTGTGTTCTCCTGCACAATAACGCGCACACACACATACCACAGACCCTGAGACCCCCAGATCACCCAATCAGAGGGCAGGACTGGAGTCACATGACTGTACAAAACACTCCGCTGTAAATAAACAAGTTTTATAACAAGTTGCTGAAGTTTTTGCTGTGTGTGTGTGTGTACATCATCTGTGGTGTGTGGTGTTCGTGTGTATTATCAGCGTTGTGTGTGTGTGTGTAAAATCAGCAGTGTATGTGTGTGCGTATTACCAGCAGTCGGTGGGTGGGTTTGGGTGTGCGTTTGTGTGTGTGTGTGTGTGTGTGTATTTGTATCATGAGAGATGTGTTTGTTCGTGTCATCAGAGGGGTGTGTGTATTTTCCGCGGTGTGTGTGTGTGTGTGTATCATCAGCGGTGTGTTTGTTTGTTTCAGAAGTGGTCTTCTGACAGTGGTGCTGCGGATCTGAACGCACTCAGGCTGCGGGGCGGCTGCAGTCTCTCTCTGCTGTCTGGCGGGCGGGACACACTCACCCAGCTGAGCTCCAGCAGCGGAGGGGTGGGTGGCTGCAGTGGCGCCCCCCGCAGGCTCAGGCTCGGGCTGGCGTTGGCAGAGCAGGGGGCCGAGCGTGAGGTGGGGAACGGCGGGCAGAAGGGGTCAAACCCGTGCTCGGCTGTCACCGCTGGCTCCAACTGAAGGGCGAATGGGTCGCAGTCAGGCGAGGGGAACAGGGCGCTGCTGGAGAATGGGTTGGTGGGCGAGGGCCGTATGCCCAGCAGAGGGCTGGCGGGGCTGCTGGAGCCTCGGGGTCGCTCTGCAGACATGCCCGCAGACACAAAGCTCCAGGGGTCAATGCGGGGCCGGTTGGGTGAGGGCCGTGGCCGGGGGATGATGTTGACCTCCAGACGGCGGGTCTTGGGGCTCCAGAGGCGAGGGTCCGGGTACAGGGCGAACGGCAGTGGGCTCTTCTGCTCCAGTGTGTCCTGACAGAGAGGAAGATCCAGCACTGCAGAAGAACACACACACACACACACATATAAATTAATAAATGCATACAATACAGGAGGTGTGATGGCTGCATGTGAGCAGCTGGTGTTCATTCTTCACTGATCTTCACTCCAGCAGTAGAGCAGAGAGTGAAGGGTTCATCAGCAGAGGAACAGCACAGTTCTGCTTCAACACTGCACAGCATACAGCATTATGGGGACATAGCAGAGTTCAGAAGAGGACAGAGTGTTGGTGTGTGTCTGTAAACAAGACAGCAAGTGTGTGTGATGATCAAGAGCTGCGGTATCCAAAGTAATGTCAGCAAACTACTATGAAGATGAACCACATCCAACAGGAGGAACTGTGGACACCAGAGGAAGCTGTCTGAAAGGGACGTCGGGCTGATATCCCTGATTTATCCAGAACACATCAGACCACAGCTGCCCGACTCACTGCAGAATGACATGTGCAGCTCCACTCTCCTGTGTCCAGCAGAACTGTTAGTCTGGAGCTCCACACGCTCCACAGGGTCAATATACATGACCGACTGCTGGAGACAAACCTCTGCTCACTTATGCCAATGCCAAACGCCAGTTTCAGTGGTGCAGCAGCAAACAAATATGTATTGTTCTCTGTCTGATGAGTCCACCTTCACCAGCTTTCCCACATCCGAAAGAGTTAAGGTGTGGAGAAGCCCTAAAGCTCACTGGCTGGCTACTGGAGTCCCTCAGGGATCTGTTCTAGGTCCCATACTGTTCTCTGTTTACACCATATCACTGGGAACTATCATCCAATAACATGGTTTCTCTTATCATTGCTATGCCAATGACACACACCTCTCTTTCATCCTGATGACCCCACAGTAGCTGCAAGATTTTTGCCTAGAGGATATCTCAGCTTAGAAGAAAGACCATCACCTACTGCTTAGCCTGGCAAAAACTGAACTTCTCGTCTTCCCTGCAACATCACACATACAATAGGACTTCTCCATCCAGCTGGGATCATCCACCATTACCCCATGTAGTTCAGTAAGGAATCTTGGGGTGATCCTGGATGATCAGTTATCCATCAAAGAGCACAATGCTAACACTGCTCGATCTTGCAGATTTGCACTCTTCAACATCTGATAAATTTAACTCTTCGTAAAGGATCGTGCTGCTCAACTTTTAGTCCAAGCTCTGGTCATTTCAAGGCTGGATTCCTGCAATGCTCTTCTAGCTGGACTCCCATCCTGCACTCTTCATTTTCTTTTACATTCTTTTAACACATTTTTACACATTTCTAATCTGTTTTTTAATCATTTTTATTCTTTATTCTGTATTTGTATTGTAATATTGTGCTATATAAATAAACTTGCCTTGCCTTAATCCTCTGATCCAAAGTGTTACAGTCCATCTGGTCTTCAAGACCAAGCCCAAGAGAACCAAATGTAACACCTCTCTTTATCTCTCTGTATTAGTTAAGGGTTGAAGCTCAGATAAGGTTCAAATCACTGATGCCTGCTTGCAGGACAGCCACGGGCACTGCACCCTCTTACCTCCACCTGCTCCTGAAGGTCTACACCCCTCCAGAAACCTCAAACACGCTGCACTCCCTTACCCCCACCGGCTACTGAAGGTCTACACCCCTCCAGGAGCCTCACACACACGCTGCACACTCTTACCTCAACCTGCTCCTGAAGGTCTACATCCCTCCAGGAGCCTCCGGTCAGGGAGTGAGCGCCAACTTGTGGTACTAATCGCAGAGAGGCTATAAGTGAACTTTCCAGAACCTTTACATTCACTGTTCCACGCTGGTGCAATGATCTTTCTATTCCCACTCAGGCTGCAGATTCACTGGTATTCTTCAAACCACAACTCCTTCCTTGAGAACCTGAACCCCGATGAATAAAACTAAGACCCCTCTTCTCTTCCCCACCTCATCACACACCAACGCAAAATACTATAAATTCTGAATGTGCCTCTCACAGGTGAGTGGCCTAACAAACCACCTGCAGAATCACTCTCTCTCTCTCTCTCTCTCAAGACTCCAGCACTCTTACTCTAGCACTTAATTCTCTGAGCACAAACAAGGTATTTTGTCTAACTAGCACTTGTTGTGTGTATTGCTTCTTCTTGTTTAATTACTGAATGCCTCCTCAATTGTAAGTCACTTTGGACAAAAGCGTCTGCTAAATGACTAAAGGGGGCCGCGCAAATGACGGTTGTAAGTATCGCACACTAGATGCGCACATTCGAATGTTATTTTATTTGAAACCATTCTGATGGTGCTCTGTGGTGCGGCAGAAATATGAACAGTGTCCTGAATCAAAGCTGGGTGCCGCGGACAACCGCCAACTTGCGGCGCTGGTGTGCCTACCTTGATAAAAACCTATGTTTAGAATTTTAAAATACATAGAGCTGCTGGGCACGACACGGCGCATTGCCGAATGGTGCATCTGGTGTGTAACGGCCCTAAATGTAAATGTCAAGCCCAAAATGATTCATACCCCAGGCAAATTCTGACTTAAAACTGCCAGAAATGACACAGCTTTGCATTAAAGCCACTGCAAAACATTTTCATGTGGTTTTATAGCCCCTTCCAGACTTGTGAGCCACCACAATGTGCAGCCGCACATAATATAGGAGCCCTTAAAGTCAGAATTTTGGCAGGTGTGTGAATAACTTTGGACTTGACTGTACATACACACACACACACACATACATATCTCACCCAGCTGTGAGGACCGTGTGCTGCTGCTAGACCTCCGCCTGCGCTCTCTGCTATGGCTCGGTCCGTCCATGTCCCCATTAGCGAATGTGTTCTGGTCAGTGTGTGCTCTGCTAGCGCTGCGCTCTCTACCCCGTGGGTGTGGCGGCGGCGGCTCCAGGGACTCCAGGAATGCCCGTGGCAGAGAGTCTGTGCTGAAGCTGATCAGGTCCCGCTCCGGCAGGTGTGCACGCGGCTCCGAGAGGTGTGTGTGAGGCTCCAGCTCTGACAGGTGTGTGCGTAGCTCTGGCTCTGACAGGTGTGTGCGCAGCTCTGGCAGGTGTGTGCGTGGCGAGGCCCGTGGCGGGGGGGTTGGTGGTGGCGGCTGCGGCTCCAGATTACGGCCCAGAGCAACACACGCAAGCAGGGCACCGCTACTGAGCAGAGCAGAGTGTGTGTTCTTCACCATGCAGGAGAGAGAGGGACGATCAAAACGAGGAGATGCACACGGAGAGTAGCCCTCCTCACTCTCTGAGCCCTCTGACACACACACACACACACACACACACACACACACACACACACACAGAGAGAGAAAGAAAGAAAGACACACTTCACATAAGCTGATACAATACAGATACACAGAGTAGTGTACTTGTTTGTATGGATTCTGGTGGTTTACAAGGACAGTTTTTTTAATACAACATGGCTATGACATAGTTGTATTATGGTGGTGTACGAAGACATGCAATATGTCCTTGTAATTTAAAAACTATTAAAACCATAGCCACAGCCATAACTCCCTATACTATTGAGTGATGTGTCGCCCCAGTATAGTGATGTGTCCTAACGCCCCAGTATAGTGACGTGTCCTAATGCTCCAGTATAGTGACGTGTCCTAATGCTCCAGTATAGTGACGTGTCCTAATGCTCCAGTATAGTGATGTGTCCTAACGCCCCAGTATAGTGACGTGTCCTAACGCCCCAGTATAGTGACGTGTCCTAACGCCCCAGTATAGTGACGTGTCCTAACGCCCCAGTATAGTGATGTGTCCTAACGCCCCAGTATAGTGACGTGTCCTAACGCCCCAGTATAGTGATGTGTCCTAACGCCCCAGTATAGTGACGTGTCCTAACGCTCCAGTATAGTGACGTGTCCTAACGCCCCAGTATAGTGACGTGTCCTAACGCCCCAGTATAGTGACGTGTCCTAACGCCCCAGTATAGTGACGTGTCCTAACGCTCCAGTATAGTGACGTGTCCTAATGCTCCAGTATAGTGACGTGTCCTAATGCTCCAGTATAGTGACGTGTCCTAATGCTCCAGTGTAGTGACGTGTCCTAATGCTCCAGTATAGTGACGTGTCCTAATGCTCCAGTATAGTGACGTGTCCTAACGCTCCAGTATAGTGATGTGTCCTAACGCCCCAATATAGTGACGTGTCCTAACGCTCCAGTATAGTGACGTGTCCTAACGCTCCAGTATAGTGACGTGTCCTAACGCTCCAGTATAGTGACGTGTCCTAACGCTCCAGTATAGTGACGTGTCCTAACGCCCCAGTATAGTGACGTGTCCTAACGCTCCAGTATAGTGACGTGTCCTAACGCTCCAGTATAGTGACGTGTCCTAACGTCCCAGTATAGTGACGTGTCCTAACGCTCCAGTATAGTGACGTGTCCTAACGCCCCAGTATAGTGACGTGTCCTAACGCTCCAGTATAGTGACGTGTCCTAACGCCCCAGTATAGTGACGTGTCCTAACGCCCCAGTATAGTGACGTGTCCTAACGCCCCAGTATAGTGACGTGTCCTAACGCCCTAGTATAGTGACGTGTCCTAATGCTCCAGCATAGTGACGTGTCCTAACGCTCCAGTATAGTGACGTGTCCTAATGCTCCAGTATAGTGACGTGTCCTAATGCTCCAGTATAGTGACGTGTCCTAACGCTCCAACATAGTGACGTGTCCTAACGCTCCAGTATAGTGACGTGTCCTAATGCTTCAGTATAGTGACGTGTCCTAATGCTCCAGTATAGTGACGTGTCCTAATGCTCCAGTATAGTGACGTGTCCTAATGCTCCAGTATAGTGACGTGTCCTAATGCTCCAGTATAGTGATGTGTCCTAATGCTCCAGTATAGTGACGTGTCCTAATGCTCCAGTATAGTGATGTGTCCTAATGCTCCAGTATAGTGACGTGTCCTAATGCTCCAGTATAGTGATGTGTCCTAATGCTCCAGTATAGTGATGTGTCCTAATGCTCCAGTATAGTGATGTGTCCTAATGCTCCAGTATAGTGACGTGTCCTAATGCTTCAGTATAGTGACGTGTCCTAATGCTCCAGTATAGTGACGTGTCCTAATGCTCCAGTATAGTGATGTGTCCTAATGCTCCAGTATAGTGACGTGTCCTAATGCTCCAGTATAGTGACGTGTCCTAATGCTCCAGTATAGTGACGTGTCCTAACGCTCCAGTATAGTGACGTGTCCTAATGCTCCAGTATAGTGACGTGTCCTAATGCTCCAGTATAGTGACGTGTCCTAATGCTCCAGTATAGTGACGTGTCCTAATGCTCCAGTATAGTGATGTGTCCTAACGCTCCAATATAGTGACGTGTCCTAATGCTCCAGTATAGTGACGTGTCCTAATGCTCCAGTATAGTGATGTGTCCTAATGCTCCAGTATAGTGATGTGTCCTAACGCTCCAATATAGTGACGTGTCCTAATGCTCCAGTATAGTGACGTGTCCTAATGCTCCAGTATAGTGATGTGTCCTAATGCTCCAGTATAGTGATGTGTCCTAACGCTCCAATATAGTGACGTGTCCTAAAGCTCCAGTATAGTGATGTGTCCTAATGCTCCAGTATAGTGACGTGTCCTAATGCTCCAGTATAGTGATGTGTCCTAATGCTCCAGTATAGTGATGTGTCCTAACGCTCCAATATAGTGATGTGTCCTAATGCTCCAGTATAGTGACGTGTCCTAATGTTCCAGTATAGTGATGTGTCCTAACGCCCCAGTATAGTGACGTGTCCTAATGCTCCAGTATAGCGATGTGACCTAATGCTCCAGTATAGTGACGTGTCCTAACGCTCCAGTATAGTGACGTGTCCTAATGCTCCAGTATAGTGATGTGTCCTAATGCTCCAGTATAGTGATGTGTCCTAATGCTCCAGTATAGTGACGTGTCCTAATGCTCCAGTATAGTGATGTGTCCTAATGCTCCAGTATAGTGATGTGTCCTAATGCTCCAGTATAGTGACGTGTCCTAATGCTCCAGTATAGTGATGTGTCCTAATGCTCCAGTATAGTGACGTGTCCTAATGCTCCAGTATAGTGATGTGTCCTAATGCTCCAGTATAGTGATGTGTCCTAATGCTCCAGTATAGTGATGTGTCCTAATGCTCCAGTATAGTGATGTGTCCTAATGCTCCAGTATAGTGACGTGTCCTAACGCTCCAGTATAGTGACGTGTCCTAACGCTCCAGTATAGTGACGTGTCCTAACGCTCCAATATAGTGACGTGTCCTAATGCTCCAGTATAGTGATGTGTCCTAATGCTCCAATATAGTGATGTGTCCTAATGCCCCAGTATAGTGATGTGTCCTAATGCTCCAGTATAGTGACGTGTCCTAATGCTCCAGTATAGTGATGTGTCCTAATGCTCCAGTATAGTGATGTGTCCTAATGCTCCAGTATAGTGATGTGTCCTAACGCTCCAATATAGTGACGTGTCCTAATGCTCCAGTATAGTGATGTGTCCTAATGCTCCAGTATAGTGATGTGTCCTAATGCCCCAGTATAGTGATGTGTCCTAATGCTCCAGTATAGTGACGTGTCCTATTGCTCCAGTATAGTGATGTGTCCTAACGCTCCAGTATAGTGACGTGTCCTAATGCTCCAGTATAGTGATGTGTCCTAATGCCGCAGTATAGTGATGTGTCCTAATGCTCCAGTATAGTGACGTGTCCTAATGCCCCAGTATAGTGATGTGTCCTAATGCTCCAGTATAGTGATGTGTCCTAATGCTCCAGTATAGTGATGTGTCCTAATGCCGCAGTATAGTGATGTGTCCTAATGCTCCAGTATAGTGATGTGTCCTAATGCCCCAGTATAGTGATGTGTCCTAATGCTCCAGTATAGTGATGTGTCCTAATGCTCCAGTATAGTGACGTGTCCTAATGCTCCAGTATTGTGTGTGTGTTTGTGTGAGCATGTGTTTGCATTTGTGCTCGAGTGAGTACCGTTGTGGCTGGACTCTGATGTCACTGGTTTGTACTCGACAAAGTCGGCTTTCGAGTCTCCGTTCTCATTACTGTCCACATCCAGAAGTTTAGCTCTCATAGACAAACTGAACACACACACACACACCAGAGCAGTTCACATAAACACACTGATGCAGTTAAAAAAATGCACAAGCATGCACACACACACTCATAAAGACACACACACCTGTCCTGTGTGGTGAGTCTCAGGATTTTGGGGCTCTTGGGGTTCAGGTGTGTAGTGAATCTCTTCTCTCCATTGCTGTTCTTCAGAGACAGAGACTCTGCCGACCACACGGAGCTCCACTTACTCTCACTGGGCATCACTGCAGAGGAGAAAACACAGCTGAGACACACACACACACACACAAACACACACACACACACACACACACAGTCTCCAGTGGCCACACCGAGCTCCACATTCTCACTGTGCATCACTGCAGAGGAAACACAACTGAGATGCAGCAGCGCCACCATGTGGACTGCACAGCACAACACTACACTGCAAAAATAATTAGAGCTCAAAAAAAAAAAAAACATTTTTCTTTTACCTGGTGAATACCTACACCTGTCCAAACTGAAATAAACAAGGAAAAGGTCATTTATTTACTACACTGCTGCTGAATGCTGATTTCTGATTGGCTGATGGTCACTCTAAGGTGTTTGGTTATTGTCAGGTAAAGGCACAGCTAAAGTAGTTCCGAATTTAGAGCGCATAACAGCTCCATATCCCTCCGCTGAATGATCAGAGTTATTACACAGCTACTACAGTCAGACATCACAACAGAAGGAGGAGGAGGAGAAGATGTGCTTCTTTTGTTTTCATTCTCCTGGCTTGTGCAAGAGCGTGTGACATATCTCATTGCTCCGCCTTCTGGTACCTTTTTGTTGTGCTGGTGCCCTTTCAAAAGGGAACCCAAAAAGTGGTACGGTACATTTCGCTGGGCCTTTGACAGTGGAAACGGCCATAAAAGCATAAGGAACCATACCTTACCACTTAGTGGAAACGGGCCATAGTGCTTCACACAGGAGATGTTTGAGGAGGACACACACCTGACTAACACACTCTGACTGCTGAAACCTCTGATGTTTGTGTACACTGTACACTGCAATAAAAGGCTATTCTTAGTGTTTTTGCCTTGTTTCTAGTCCAAATATCTACAAACTTCTTAAATCAAGAAGCATTTCTAGACCAGTAAAACATACTGTGTTGTTTTCAGAAATAATGAGTCAAAATTAGGCTTGTTTTTCATTATAATAAGCTGAATAATCTGCCAATGAGGGAAGCGGAATAATGTTCACTTACAGCGAAAAACAAGATTAATTATGAAGAAAAATATGTTTAAATTAAAATGCATTTAATTTTGAGTTGTTGTTTCTTAAAACAAGCCTATATTTTGTACAACGCTGTTTCTGCACACACACACACACACACACACACACACACACACACACACACACACACACACACACAAACTCACGCTGTATGGCTCTGAAGCGCGGGCCGATGGATGGAGAACCCAAATCAGGTGAATTGCGCCTCTTCTCCAAACCCGGAGACGCCTGCACAGTGATCTTATGGATAAAATCTACAGCAGAAACAAACACACACACACACACACACACACACACACACAAACACACACACACACACACACACTATTATAATCAGACCATGATCAACATTCAACAGTCATAATAATTAGTGAAACTTGTACATGTGACAGAACAGACAATACAGCCGGCTTTGACTAAAGCCCTATTCAGACAGCTCTAGCATTTCCCTAAACATATTTGAGGTACAGTTATTTTCAGGAGAACTCTGTGTATTCAAGTACGTATTCAGATGGGATTAACATTTCTGTGTGAGTGTGTGTGTTTGTGTTTGTCTGTTTGTGTGTGCATTTTACATGTAGGCTCATAAAGTGTCCACATGGAAAATAAAATAATCTATGATGATATTTAATCGTCCTAATCATTACTAATTAAGATGTTTTCAAATTTGACCACAGCCAGCTCACAGGCGTCTGGGTTAGACGTCTCATTAGGTCATCAAGGGCATTTCCATCATTATTTTTGAGGGGAACATAAATGTGTGTGTGTAAAATTGAAAATCCACCCCATATTTATAAAAAATTAACCCTAAAGTTAACATAGTTATATTTATATGAGAATAGATTGTGGCTGAGATCAGAGCCTCGGGGACCCCCACATCAGAGGTTTAGTGGATCTAAATGTCTGTCCAATATTAAAGGGCTCATGTGATGCTAACTGGACGTGTGTGAGCTGTTTGGACAGCAGTGTGTGCAGTACTGGAGTGACAGAAACACAACAGATCTCTTCTTTTACATTTCCTGAAGTTAAAATATGATCCAGATCCCTGAGATTGTGAGGCTCACTGTAACGTGATGGAGAAATGTGATTTCCCCTCCCACTGAAATGACTGACAGGCGCATATTAACATGTCTCCATAGTAACAGGTATAAACACATCCACAGAACAGGATTAGCAAATAAACTGTGATTCAAGAGTTCACACTGAGCTGATGGCATGCTGTCCCGGGAGAGAGTCCTGAGCTCTTTTGATCCTCGAGTCCAGGGCTCCCTCCCGTTTGCAGGGCGAGAGGGGAGTTTGAGCTCAGGTAGATCTGGAGAACTCCCCTGCTGTAGTAGCTAATGAACAGATAGTGATTGCTCTTTAGAGATAACTACTTACTAGGAGCATGTCTATGGTGCTGATTTGGATTAGTCAATTAACTTAAGTTGCATGTTTTTGGACGGTGGGAGGAAAACGGGGAACCCGGGGGAAACCCACGTGAGCACGGGGAGAACGTGTAAACTCCGCACAGAAACATCAGCTCGCTTGGTAAGGACTAGAACCAGTGATGTTCTTGCTGTGAGGCGACAGTGCTAACCACTGGGCCACCGTGCCACCCATCTAGGAAAGGAGGAGGAGTAGGGGTGGAAGGGGGGGTTCTTCAAAATGAAGATGGCTGTGATATGAAACTGAGGGTGTTTATAGTGGCTTAGGAATCGTCTGAAAGGTGAATCATGAATAGGATAATGCAGGACGAGCCACAAGCAATCATAATCACGTGATCTTCTCGACATTAGTTTATTAATAAACTTCATTTAAAGCTCTGTTCAGCGCTCTGTGATCAGCTGCAGCTCCTGAATGAGTTTCACCAGATAAACATGCTTTTAATACAGAGCTTGTTAGAACCACCACAGCTGCCTAGTGTCAGTAAATGTGTGTGTGTGTGTGTGTGTGTGTGTGTGTGTGTGTGTGTGTGTGTGTGTGTGTGTGTGTGTGTACTGTGAACTTTGTAATTGCATTAGTGTGTGACTCCTGGTTTCAGAAAGGCTTGAATAAACTCCAGCACAAACACATCTAATCACCTTACTGTGGTGTTTCGGACTAATGAGCTGAATCTCTGCTTCATGTGTCTGTCTCTATCACTGACTGCTGTTTATCTGAGAGAAAAACACACACGTGTGGGAACAGTGGGCGGGGACAACCAGCTCATTTGCATTTAAAGGCTACAAAACATCTACACTTTTAGCCCAAAATGGGCATATTCCACAGAGCGTAATACATGATCTGATGGGTGTTTTGGTCTGTCATTTTCAGAAGTGTTTGTAAAATGGGCCAAAAGAATGCAGCACTCATTCATTCCTGCATGTGTGTGTGTGTGTGTGTGTGTATGTGTAGCTGACCCTGCGGCATGCTGATCTTCTCTCCGTTCTTGCCCTTGAGCTTGTGCTTCTTGAACGTGCCCTTGCGCTTCTTGACGTTGGGTCTGTGGTTGTGGTTGAGGTTGAGGATGAGCAGCGAGAGCTCGCGCTCGAACACCTCCTGCTCCCACTGGGCCAGCTGCTGCTCCCGCTGGCGGAGGAACTCCTCATGAGACTTCTGCTCCAGCGCTGCTCGCTTCAGCTCCTCCTCCCGGCACCGCAGCTCCTGCACACACACACACAAGATTACTTCATTTATATCAAATAAAACCACTGCTTAAGGGCAGCACGGTGGTGCACTAGGTAGCAGCAAGAAGGTCACTGGTTCGAGTCCCTGCTGGGTCAATTGGCATTTCTGTGTGGAGTTTGCATATTCTCCCCGTGTTAGTGTGGGTTTCCTCCAGGTGCTCCGGTTTCCCCCACAGTCCAAACACATGCACTATAGGGGAATTGGGTAAGCTAAATTGTCTGTAGTGTGACTGAGTGTGTATGGGTGTTTCCCAGTGATGGGTTGCAGCTGGAAGGACATCCACTGCGTAAAACTTATGCTGGATAAGTTGGCAGTTCATTCCGCTGTGACGACCCCTGATTAATAAATGAATGAATGAATGGATGAATGAAGCATGTATTGAGAAGTCTCGGATCTTCCCCCCTATCAGTACACAGTTGGTCATGGTTAGAGTAGGATTTAAGTCCTATAAAGTGAAGTAAAGGTAAGCGTCCTGCTGTTGTGATGGTTAAGGGTTTCATCGTCTCTCTGGGGGGTAAAATCAGTGTATACTGTGGTGAATGTGTGTTTCACCTTCTCTTTGGCGCGCAGCTCATCGAACATGTCCTGGATCTCCAGCTTCCAGTCCTCCTGCAGCGAGTGAAAGGAGTCCTGCGGCATCTCGTACATCACCTGCTCCTCCAGAGCCGTCAGCTGCTCCAGAATACAGCCGAAACTGGGCCGCCGGTGTGGATCCTGATCCCAGCACTCTGCGCACGCACACACACACATACACACGCACACACACACGCACACACACACACACACAGAGAGTCAAACACACACACATAAAGAGAGACAATGAAGTGAGTGAATGGATGAGTGAATAGACCGATGGATGGATGGGTGTGGGTGAACAAATGGATAGATGAGTGGATGAGTGATTTAATGAATGAACAAACTGATATACCAATTGAAGAGTATGTAGATAATTTGATGAGTGAATGGATGAATGAATTAATAGACAAATGGATGGACGAACAAATGAATGGATGAGTGGATGAATGAATGATTCATGTAAGAATTAAAGAGTATGTGGATAAATGAATGAATGGATGAACAGATGAATGGATGAGTGAATGAATTAATGACTGACCAGACTGATGTGCCAATTAAAAGAGTATTGATGAATGGATGAGTGAGTGGATGGTTGGATAGATAGATAGATATATAGATATGTGAATTGTTGGACGAGTGGATTAATGTATCAATAAGTGATGGGCAGATGGGCGGATGAGTGAGTCAATGGACAAATGTGTGGATGAGTGAGTGAGTGGATGGACAGATGGATAAATGAATGAGTCAGTGGATAGACATAAATGTGTGAGTGACTGAGCGAGTGGATGGACGAGTGTGTGGATGGACGAGTGAGTGAGTGGATGAACAGATGGGTGGGTGAGTGAGTAAGTGTGGATGGACGAGTGAGTGAGCAAGCGAGTTTATGGATGGATAAATGAATGAATGGATGGAAAGATGGATGAATGAGCGAGTGACTCAGTGAGTGAGTGAGTGGATGGACAGATAGAAGGATGTGTTAGTGGATGGACAGATGGACGAATGAGTGAGTGGACAGACGTAAATGAGAGTGATTGTGTGAGTGAATGAACAGATGGATAGATGAGTGAAGGGATGGACAGATGGGTGAGTGAGTGGGAGTGGATGGATGAGTGAGCGAGCGAGCAAGTGAGAGGATGGATGGATAAGTGGACAGATGGATGAATGATTGAGTGAGTGGATGGACAGATGTATGAATGAATGAGTGAGTGGATGGACAGATGGATGAATGAATGAGTGAGTGGACGAGTGAGTGGATGGACAGATGGATGAATAAGTGAGTGACTGAGTGGATGGACGAGTGAGTGGATGGACAGATGGATGAATGAGTGAGTGACTGAGTGGATGGACGAGTGAGTGGATGGACAGATGGATGAATGAGTGAGTGACAGTGGATGGACAGATGGATGGATGAGTGAGTGACTGAGTGAGTGGATGGACAGATGGATGAGTGAGGTGAGTGGATGGATGAGTGAGTGAGTGAGTGGACAGATGGATGCATGTGTGAGTGGATGGACAGATGGATGAATGAATGAGTGAGTGGATGGAGAGATGGATGAATGAGGTGAGTGGATGGATGAGTGAGTGAGTCAGTGAGTGAGGAAGTGAGTGGGTGGACAGATGGATGGGTGAGTGGGTGGACAGATGGATGAGTTAGTGGATAGACGGATGGATGAGTGAATGGATGGACGGATGGACGAGTAAGTGAGTCGATGGACAGATGGATGAGTGAGTGAGTCGATGGACAGATGGATGAGTGAGTGAGTGGATGGAAATATGGATAAGTAAGTGAGTGAGTGGGTGGGTGAGTGAGTGAGTAAATGGATGGACAGCTGGACAGACGGATGGATGGATGAGTGAGTGAATGGACAGATGGATGAGTGAGTGGGTGAGTGAGTAAATGGATGAACAGCTGGATAGATGGATGGATGGATGAGTGAGTGAGAAAGTGAGTGAATGGATAGACAGATGGATGGATGAGTGGATGGATAGATGACTGACCAGACATGAGCTGAGCGAAGGGTTCAGGGCAGGTTGAAGGGATCGGCAGGGTCAGTTTGTTCACAGCGACTCCATAAGCAACAGCCAGACCATCAATCCCTCTGTAGGGAGCCTCTCCAGTGAGCAGCTCCCATAATAGGACACCATAGCTACAGAGAGAGGGAGAAGGAGAGAGAGAGAGAGAGAGAGGCCCACAGCAGTTTTATATAGCAGTCTAATTACAGCGTATACAAACACACACACTACAGCGCTCCCAGGAAGACCTCAAACTGCAGAAATACTGCCATCTCTGAGTCGAGACGTGCAAATTAGACGAGAACATTTGATTTATCCCTGCAGAGGAAAAGGGTTTTAAGGGAAACGGTGAAGCGATACGTCTAATCTGTGTCTGTGAGCGATGAATTTAAAGCCAGTTAATGTGCATTAGCATTTAGCCGAGCTGGAGAGAAATGAGCCGCTTCACACAGACTTTCATTTGTATTTATGATTCATTACAGAACAGCGGGAACATTTCAAGCATTTCTATTCAATTTCCTCAGACTAAAACTGTAGAATAATATACAACAAACGTAACTTACAGTAAACTGAATCCATTATTAATGCAAAAGAATGAAAACTGCTTAAATGTGATAAGAAAGATACTATACATGTTGTTTAACATTGTTTAAACTTTTAAACCATAACAGAGCTGACGATAACGGAGCTGACGATAACAGAGCTGACGATAACGGAGCTGGTGATAAAGGAGCTGACGATAACGGAGCTGACGATAACGGAGCTGACAATAATGGAGCTGATGATAACCGAGCTGACGATAACTGAGCTGACGTTAACGGAGCTGATGTTAACGGAGCTGACGATAACGGAGTTGACCATGACGGAGCTGACCATGACGGAGCTGACCATAACGGAGCTGACCATAACGGAGTTGGCAATAACCGAGCTGACGATAACGGAGCTGACGATAACGGAGCTGACGATAACGGAGCTGACGATAACGGAGCTGACGATAACGGAGTTGACGAGAACAGAGTTGACGAGAACAGAGTTGACGAGAACAGAGTTGAAGATAACGGAGTTGATGATAACAGAGTTGACGATAACAGAGCTGACGATAACAAGAGTTGACGATAACAGAGTTGACGATAACAGAGTTGAAGATAACGGAGTTGATGATAACAGAGCTGACGATAACAAGAGTTGATGATAACAGAGCTGACGATAACAGAGTTGCTGATAACAGAGCTGACGATAACAGAGTTGAAGATAACGGAGTTGACGATAACAGAGCTGACGATAACAGAGTTGACGATAACAGAGCTGACGATAACAAAGTTGACGATAACAGAGTTGATGATAACAGAGCTGACGATAACAGAGTCGATGATAACAGAGCTGACGATAACAGAGCTGACGATAACAGAGTCGATGATAACAGAGCTGACGATAACAGAGTTGATGATAACAGAGCTGACGATAACAGAGTTGCTGATAACAGAGCTGACGATAACAGAGTTGAAGATAACGGAGTTGACGATAACAGAGCTGACGATAACAGAGTTGACGATAACAGAGCTGACGATAACAAAGTTGACGATAACAGAGTTGACGATAACAGAGCTGACGATAACAGAGTCGATGATAACAGAGTTGATGATAACAGAGCTGACGATAACAGAGTCGATGATAACAGAGCTGACGATAACAGAGTTGATGATAACAGAGCTGACGATAACAGAGTTGCTGATAACAGAGCTGACGATAACAGAGTTGAAGATAACGGAGTTGACGATAACGGAGTTGACGATAACAGAGCTGACGATAACAGAGTTGACGATAACAGAGCTGACGATAACAGAGTTGATGATAACGGAGTCGATGATAACAGAGTCGAAGATAACAGAGTTGACGATAACAGAGTTGAAGATAACAGAGTTGAAGATAACAGAGTTGAAGATAACAGAGTTGACGATAACAGAGTCGAAGATAACAGAGTTGACGATAACAGAGTTGACGATAACAGAGCTGACGATAACAGAGCTGACGATAACAGAGCTGACGATAACGGAGTTGATGATAACGGAGTTGATGATAACGGAGTTGATGATAACAGAGTTGACGATAACAGAGTTGAAGATAACAGAGTTGACGATAACAGAGTCGAAGATAACAGAGTTGATGATAACAGAGCTGACGATAACAGAGTTGATGATAACGGAGTTGATGATAACAGAGTTGACAGTAACAGAGTTGACGATAACAGAGTTGACGATAACAGAGCTGATGATAACAGAGTTGAAGATAACGGAGTTGATGATAACAGAGTTGATGATAACAGAGTTGATGATAACAGAGTTGACGATAACAGAGCTGATGATAACAGAGTTGAAGATAACGGAGTTGATGATAACAGAGTTGAAGATAACGGAGTTGATGATAACAGAGTTGACGATAACAGAGCTGACGATAACAGAGCTGACGATAACAGAGCTGACGATAACAGAGTTGACGATAACAGAGCTGACGATAACAGAGTTGAAGATAACAGAGCTGACGATAACAGAGTTGAAGATAACGGAGTTGACGATAACAGAGTTGACGATAACGGAGTTGACGATAACGGAGTTGACGATAACGGAGTTGATGATAATGATGCTGATGATAACGCATAACAGAGTTGACAAATAACTAAGCTGAATAAGAGTTGAGCGTTTCTCACCTCCAGACGTCGCTGCCTTTAGAGAAGGTGGAGGATTTGATGACCTCCGGCGCCATCCATGCATAGGTACCCGCAGTGCTCATCTTGGTGGTCTTGTGCCACTCGCGTGCCAGCCCGAAATCTGTGATCTTTAGCGTTTTGCCCTCGATGCTGCCCTTCTCTATCGGCTCCGCCAGCAGAACTGAGACAGAGGAGGAGAGGGGGAGTCAATCAATCAATCAACCAGTCAGTTAATCAATTAGTCAGTCAGTCAGTCAGTAAGATAGTCAATCAGTCAAACAGTTATTCAGTTAATCAATCAGTCAATTACTCAATCAAGCACACAGTAAGTCTATTAATTAATCAATCAGTCAATAAATCAATAATCAAGCAGTCAGGCAATTAAACAAACTGTTAATAAATAAATCAGTCAATCAATCAATCAATAAGTGAATTAATCAGTCAATCAATCAGCCAATCAATTAGTCAATCAATTAAATTAAAGAGTCAGTAAGTCATTCAGTTAATCAATCAATCTGTAAGTCTATTAATTAGTCAATCAATCAATCAACCAATCAATTAGTCAGTCAGTTAATCAATAATTCATTAGTCAATCGAACAAACAAACAATCACATTCAATCACAATCAATTACATTCAGTCAATCAATTAACTAGTCGGCCAGCCAATCAAACTATCAGTCAATGAAGCAATCAATCAGTCAATCAATCAATCAATCAATCAATCAATCAATCAAGACATCAGAGATTCACTGGACAATGGTTATACATGATATTATTAATGGTCTGACACTAAAGCAGCACTACACAGACTATAATAAAGGTCTAATTAAACTACAGCAGAACACACACACACGCACGCACGCACGCACACACACACGCATATATAACACACATATTTCTGACTACAGCTGCACATTCTCTGTCTAAAGTGGGATCTTTATTATAATCTTCTCAAAATTAATTTTAAATACTCGCAAAGAACAAGAGATGAACTGGCTGCCTGTCAGAGAGAGAGAGAGAGAGAGAGAGAGAGAGAGAGAGAGAGAGAGAGAGAGAGAGAGAGAGAGAGAGAGAGAGAGAGAGAGAGAGAGTGTGTGTGTGTGTGTGTGACGTCAAAGCAGTTGCAAAAGGCTGCAGAAGAGAGAGAGCTTTGTGCTGGACACACACACACACACACACACACACACACACACACACACACACACACACACACAACACTAAAACACACACACACACAGTCAGCAGGGCCTAAACTGGCCCATTTGTGCTGTGGTAAATATTTAGACACACACACACACTCGCGCTCATACACACACAGAGTTCTGGACACTGAAGGAAATGTGGAACGAAACTGCAGAAGAAGAAGAAGAAGTGAAACTCTTTAAACCGATTCAACATCCAACCAGAAGAATCCGTCTCGACCAGAGACCACACACACACACACACACACACTCTCTCTATCAAACACACACATAAGCACACTTACATTCTCTCACTCTCAAACAGTAACACAGACTCACATTCTCGGTCACATTCTGCTCATACACGCGCACACACACGCATTATTTTTCTCAAACACACACTCATACAAACATACACACTGATACTTACTCTCACACACATACACATACTTTCAAAAACTCACTCATGCACTCGCTCTCTCACACACACACGCACAGACACTGCTCTGTCACACATACACATTTATAGTCTCACACAGTCTCTCGCTCTAACACACACTCATATTTCCATCGGCTGCTCGTCTACAGGAAGTGACGCAAATAAAGTCGACAAAATTCTAAATAAACCTGAATTGACAGGAATAAAGATTACACAGTCTTCAGTTCTGTTAAACACACACACACACACACACACACACACCATTCACTGTCCTCAATATCAGACTAACATGGGTTCTGCATTTATTTAGTTTGGTGTGTGTGTGCGCGTGTGTGTGTGTGTGTGTGTGTGTGTGTGTGTGTGTGTGTGTGTGTGTGTGTGTGTGCGTGTGTGTGTGTGTGTGTGCCTGCGCGTGTGTGTGCGCGCGTGTGTACGTACAATTATATATATATATATATTTGGAATAATACCTACATCTTTAAAGGAAACTGAGATTGATAAAGTAATTAATAACTGAAGATGAGAATGGCCCCCAAAATAAGGAACACACTAATAAAAACCAAAACAAGACTGATATAACTCTAAATCCACCAGGCCTCGAACATCAGGGAGCCTTCAGACCTGTGCGTGTGTGCGTGTGTGTGTGTGTGTGTGTGTGTGTATGTGTGTGTGTGTGTGTGTGTTCAGTGTTGCAGCATCTGAACATCAGTCCTCAATGCTCTACAATTATACGCCCGCTGCAGGAATGCAACCACACGCTGGACGCCTCGGCAACAACAGCAGGCGGTAACCACAGTGACCGGCTGTGTTTGTTGTGTTGCAGATGCCGGTGAGCCAAGGCTGCGCAACCAATCAGAGCTAGCCTTGTTCAGAACTCCCAGAATGCACCTCTGCTGCTGGAATTCATGATTCGCCTCAGTCTCCGTCACCTTCTCTCTGTCCTTTCTGTGTGTGTGTGTGTGTGTGTGTTGCCAGACAGTCTGTATGCCGTCCAAAGACAAAGGTTCATTGTTCTCAGGGAAAACCCCCCGCACCAGAATCCAGACAGCCAGAAACTACCTAGCAACCACCGTAAGCACACCCTAGCAACCTCAAAGCAGTGCACTAGTCATCACCAAAAACATGCTGACTACCATCTAGCATCCCTGTATTGACCACCAAGAGTGCATACACACAAGTCAAGCACCCACAGCGCATAGCAACACCCTGACAACCAAACACAGCACAGGCAATAGTCCTAGCAGACAACTAAACCAAACATCAACAACACCCTAGCAACCACACACTGAACACTCAAACAACCCTACACAGTGCACAGAAACACCCCAGCAATCAACCACAGCACACAGCTACACCCCAGCAACCAACCACAGCACACAGCTACACCCCAGCAACCAACCACAGCAACACAGCTACACCCCAGCAACCAACCACAGCACACAGCTACACCCCAGCAACCAACCACAGCACACAGCTACACCCCAGCAACCAACCACAGCACACAGCTACACCCCAGCAACCAACCACAGCACACAGCTACACCCCAGCAACCAACCACAGCAACACAGCAACCAACCACAGCAACACAGCAACACCCCAGCAACCAACCACAGCAACACAGCAACACCCCAGCAACCAACCACAGCAACACCCCAGCAACCAACCACAGCAACCAACAACAGCAACACAGCAACAAACCACAACACCCCAGCAACCAACCACAGCAACACCCCAGCAACCAACCACAGCACACAGCAACACCCCAGCAACCAACCACAGAAACAAAGCAACACCCCAGCAACCAACCAAATCAACACCCTAGCAACTAACCACAGCACACAGCAACACCCCAGCAACCACACAGTGCAGAAAAACACCCCAGCAACCACGAACATCACACAGCAACACCCCAGCAACCACACAGTGCAGAAAAACACCCTAGCAACCAAACAGCGCAGAGAAACACCCTAGCAACCAAACATTTTTTTTATGTGAAGCTGCTTTGACACAATCTACATTGTATAAGCGCTATACAAATAAAGGGGAATTGAATTGAAATAGTGTAGAAAAACACCCCAGCAACCACACATAGTGCACAAAAAAACCCTAGCAACCACACATAGTGCAGAGAAACACCCAAGCAACCACACACATCACACGGTGACACCCAAGCAACCACACAGTGCACAAAAACACCACAGCAACAAATAGTGCACAAAAACACCCTAGCAACCAAACAGTGCAGAGAAACACCCTAGCAACCAAACAGTGCAGAGAAACACCCTAGCAACCACACATAGTGCACAAAAAACCCCTAGCAACCACACATAGTGCAGAGAAACACCCCAGCAACCACACACATCACACGGTGACACCCAAGCAACCACACAGTGCACAAAAACACCCTAGCAACCAAACAGTGCAGAGAAACACCCCAGCAACCACACAGTGCACAAAAACACCCTAGCAACCACACAGTGCAGAGAAACACCCCAGCAACCACACACAGCAACACCCCAGCAACCACACAGTGCACAAAAACACCCTAGCAGCCAAACATAGTGCAGAGAAACACCCTAGCAACCACACACATCCACAGCAAACAGCCCAGCAATCACACAGTGCACATAAACACCCCAGCAACCCCACAGTGCAGAGAAACACCCCAGCAACCATACATAGCGCAGAGAAACACCCCAGCAACCACACATAGCGCAGAGAAACACCCCAGCAACCACACATAATGCATAGAAAAAAAAACAGCAACCACCCATGGTGCATAGCAACACCCTAGCACCCATCCAAAGTGCATAGCAACAACCCAGCAACCACAAAGTGCATAGCACACAGTAACACTGCATCACTTAAACCCTGAAGCGCTGAAATGTTCTCTGTGCTGCTAGTTGTGACTGTGCACCTGTGGGTGGACAGGGGTCAGAGGTCAGCACTAGCAGCTGCTGCTGGTTAAACTTCACCCAATCACAGGAGAGTTAATGAGTGACTGACTGCAGTGATTCAGCCCCAGAATGAGCCTGTGTGTGTGTGTGTGGGGGGGTGGGGGGGGGGGGGGGGGGGGGGGAGGAGAGAGAGAGAGAGTGCAGACATGTGCAGATGAGGGGTGGAGTTTAAGGCAGTGGTATGCAAATGACAGTGAGTTTAAGAGGCGGGGCTTATTATGTGATAAAGCAGGGCAAATATATTACCCAGCACATTTCACAGACGATGATAACCCAGTGTCTGACATGAACAAGAGCTGATCATCAGAACCAGTGTTAGAGAACAGAGCCGTGTGATTGGCCAAGCTCAACAATGATGAAAAACTGCAGCTTTCACTAATATTCCTCCATATCCCAGTGAATCCGCTATCTGTGTGTGTGTGTGTGTGTGTGTGTGTTCTGGAATCCTCTGCCCCTTGACATGTTCATTCCAGAGCGCCGCTGTCTTTGGGAAAAGGCTGAACTCCTGCTGAATGCTGGGAAATATTTGTGAGGCTGGAGAAGGGGAATCCCGTGCCGAGCTCATACCTGCCTGACGAGCAGAGGAGGAGACCAGCAGCTGATGCTTATCTCTCACTCTGTCACACACACACACACGTTTATACATACACATACATAAGCACATATACACAAACACACTTATGTACACACACACACACACACACTCACTCACTCACTCACACACACATACTCGTACACATAGATATATACATACCCACACTTTTACACATATATACTGTATATACACAATTGTATACATACACACACACACAAAGATATACAAATTCATACACACTCATTCATACACACTTGTGTACATACACAAGGTCACATAAAGGTGCGTGTACGCACACACACACACACACACACACAGAGAGGGAGATAAACACTCTCATATATATATATATATATATATATATATATATATATATATATATATATAAACACACACTCATACACAAACACACACATCAATATACACAAACTCATACAAACATATACACACACATCTATGTATACACACACAACCATACATGCATTCACTAACACACTCACACATATATATGCATATTCACACACACTCGTGTACACACATTGGCATAAATGCACACACACCTATACACACCTATACACACATACCCACACACACCCACACACACCCACACACACACACACAGATAAACACATTATAAATTAGTATCTATGAATAAACATTTCATACATATACACACACACACACACACTTGTGTGTACACACCCATACACAAACCCACATATACACACCCACACTGTCAAACACAAACTTGTTCACACACACACTTGCTGTATATACACAAAAATCACACACACACACACACATTCACAGATATACACATTCATACACACTCGTGTACACAGTCACATAAATGCACGCACACACCCATACACACACTCGTACACAAGCACACACAGATAATTACACTCGTACACACACGCATATACACGTAGACACCCACACTGACATATACACAAATATATGCATATATATGCAAGATATACACATTCATACACACGTAAATATACACACACTGATAAACACACACTCATATATGCATTATAAATGGAGAATATATGGATACACACACACACACACACATTTATACAAACACACACAGTGAAATACTCTATGTAGTGCACTATATAGTGTTGACAGCAGTGTGTGCCTCTAGTCAAGTGTGTTCTTCTGTGGGAAACGCCACGTGTGCATGTGTGACCGAGTGTGATTATAGGTTACACACACACACACACACACACACACACACACACACACACACACACACACACACACACTCATGATCACCTGGTTCTTAAATCAAGAAGCATTTCCAGAGCAGCACTGAACCTAGTCTTGTTTTCTGAAATAATGAAGAGAGTGTTCTAATAAAACAACTGAAGTGAAGATGAAGACAGAGAGGTAAAGATATGACAGTGAACAGCAGATTATTCAGCTTATTTTCAGGCCAAACTCTCTTCATTTAGACTGTTTCTGAACACAAGACTATATTTAGTGCTGGTCTAGAACGTTCTTCTTGATTTAAGGGTTTGTAGATATGTGGTCTTGAAGCGAGAGCAGTGTGTGTTTGCAGTGTTGAACAACAGTCTGAGCATTAGTCTACAGCTGGACTGCAGTTGGGTCTCTAGTAAGTGTGGATACAGGAGCGAAGGCAAAGTGAAGTGTGATTCCTGTCATTAATATCTGCATCTGCAGCTCACTCACGAACATCAGATAATAATCATGTGCTGTTCCACTCACTGCGCATCACGGCTGCAAACAACAACTGCTGTGTCATTTAACTCAACATTTCAGTGACAGCTGATAAATAATCACAGCAAGAAGGTCGCTGGTTCGAGTCCCAGCTGGGTCAGTTGGTGTTTTTGTGTGGAGTTTGCATGTTCTCCCCGTGTTGGTGTGGGTTTCCTCCGGGTGCTCCGGTTTCCCCCACTGTCCAAACACATGCGCTATAGGGGAACTGATCAACTACATTGGCCGTAGTGTATGGGTGAGAGCGTGTATGGGTGTTTTCCAGTACTGGGTTGCAGCTGGAAGAGCATCCACTGTGTAAAACATATGCTGGATAAGTTGGTGGTTCATTCTGCTGTGGTGACCTCTGATGAATAAAGGGACTGAGCTGAAGGAAAATGAATGAGCATGTGCAAGAAAAAAAAAAAAATAAATAATAATAAATTTATATATATATATATATATATATATATATATATATATATATATATATATATATATATAAATAAATAAATAAATAAATAAATAAATAAATAAATAAATATATAAATATATATATATATATATATA